>NW_009631655.1:0-2299 GCF_000690535.1 Cariama cristata | reverse complement strand
GCTGTAGGGAAAAGGCCATCCTTTTATCTTAGTCTCTCTGCGGTGTCCTAGCATTGGGAACCCTGGTCTGTGAGTGCAATGATAACGCAAATATGTAAATAACGGTGACAGGAATAATAAGAATATTTCTTGTCCCTGGTACACAGAGACATGAGGGTTTGGCAGCCGACGCTGCTGCCTTCAGTGAAGAGTGGTTCTCCAGCTTGGGCTGGCACTGTGAAAACAAAGCAAGGTCTTGTTTGAGTCAGATACATCTCTTCTCAGAAAACTCAAAATCTGGGGTGGCAAAGACTGAGTGTTACAGCCAAGCACTTGTGCTCAGCCATCACCTCTCTCTACGAGGACTTAGGTGCTGCACTTGGCGTCAATTTCTTCACTGCAGTGAAAAGCCTTCATGTCCTCAAAGTCTTTGGAAGAACGCAGTGGAGATTTGTGCCTCTGCATGCCCTTCCCACTGGAGAAGGGAGCACCACATCTTCTGTGCTCTCTGCAGGCACACATGATGTCCTGTAGAGATTTTCCATCTGCTAAAAGACAAAGACAGGGGATAAAGAAAGGCAGATCGTTGCTGACCAGCCCGATTGCCTCTGTGCTGCAATGCCTAGCTCTGTGGTAGGGGAAGACTGGGTGTTGACTTTAGCAGAGCCTTCAACACTCTGTACTATAGATAATAACCTTATAGCCAGGTAAGGAAGTTATGGACTAGATGTATGGACAAGAAGGGGCATAAAAACTGGCCAGACTATTGGGGTCAAAGGACAGTGGCTAACCTTTCAATGTCTACCCAGGAGCCAGTCACGGGTGGAGCACCTCGGAGCCCGATACTGGGGCTGGTACCCTGTGATACCTTCACCAGTGACCTGACCAACGGGAGGGGATGCACTCTCATCAAGGTGACACTGAGTTAGGAGGTGGGTGGGGAGCAGCCTTAACAAGCTGGAAGAGAATAAGTATGGCTAAACGAGGAAGTCCAGCATAGGGCCACTGAGATGGTTAAGGGTGGGGACCATGTGATGTGTGAGAGGAGTCTGAGGAAGCAGGGTTAGTTTAGCCTTGAGAAGAGCAGGCCAATGGGGACCACACTGCTGTCCTCCCCTGCCTGAGGTGGAAGTATTGGCTTCCAGTACCACACAGGAGACAAATCCAGGCTCCTTCCAGTGATATACAGTCAACTCGCACAGGTTGCAGCATGGGAAACGCCAGACTGACACAAGTGAAAAAAAAGTTACAGTGAGAACAATTATACGCCAGAAGAGGATGCCCAAACTTGCGGAGATGTTCAAAGCTCAGCTGAGCAAAGCCCTGAGCAACCTGCTCTCCTTTGACACTTACCCCACTCGGAGACCTCCGGAGGTCCCTTCCAACCTAAATCATTCTACAAGTATATGATTTTTATGAACTGATTTCCTCTTCCTATTAGAAATAATTATTTAATCAAAAGATAAGACAGGCCTGTAGCATCTGAGTATTGGATGTGCTTCACAGGGTGGCACCAGCCTAACAGGGAGTGCAGTGGTTGTACTGCCAAGCTTTCACACAACTTCATCTCATGGTAAAGAATACCACTCTGTCTTAGTCACTAGTAAGTGCCACTAAACATAAACCTGTGTAAAAATGATATATAGCAGTGAATCTCAGAAGACAGCTTCTCCCCATAAAATCTGCACATGACAGTTTGTCACAAGAGTTATATATGAAGATGATGGTAAACCTTTTTTCAGACTGATAAACTACATAGGATGTCCTGCAGAGCTGAAGTATTATTCAGTTGGTTATCAGCACCCTACAGTCTTGGGAAAACTCAGCTGGTACTAAATATGTCATGTTGCAGGATATATAAAGCCCAGCTCCTTGGCTTGTCTTTACACTATAGTGCTCATAATCATCAATGGAGAGAAAACCACTGGAAAAATTAACCAGCTATATCAAGATGAGACCCATTATTTTCACATATAGAGAGCTGCATGTTTTAGAGCATACTCTAGCTAACAGAGCATTGCTAAATGGAAGGGCTTTTCTGATTGCAGGAGCCCAGACCTCAGCAAGCAGCGTGGCTGACCAGGTCCTCACCAGCTGGTTCCTTCAGTGACACCACACTGCCTGCCAGTTTTCCTTAAGGAAAATGAAGTCAGTGACATAGGGTCAAATTGCCTCCAGTGAAGATGTGGTTGAACTATCACTGTCTTCAGGAATCTCATTTCTCTGACATTTGTTTTCTTAGAAGGGTTTCCCTTGGTTACTTGATCAAGTGTAATGAAAGAAGACCTCTCCCCAGGAAAATGTGGGCTCTCCAGGGGGG
>NW_009631654.1:1152-3610 GCF_000690535.1 Cariama cristata | reverse complement strand
TAGGTTTTCTAATGGATCCTTCTTTAAAGGCACATTTGTTCTTTCTGATATTAAATATGCTTCATATGTTTGTATCAAGTGCACATGAATATTTTTCATTGGAAAATATGAACCAGTATGTAATAAGATGCAAAACTATGCAATAACTTTTCTTATGCAGTTTGTACGAAATGATAAAATTTTGCAGAATCCCACAATAAAACAGTGCTTTTTTCAAAGATAATGTAATTATGTAAAAAAATGTACGAAAGATAAATTTCACGAAAAGTGAGTGAAGGAACTTCCCTTTTTAGTTTCCATAATACATCCTATTGGAATGACTAGTGTTGCCTCCTGTGCACGGTGTAAGCGAATGACTGTGACCAAGAGCTATCAACATGAGCTGGCAGAGTGTGATTTGGAGTGATTTATGGGCCAGTTCTCCTTAAGTTTAACTTTTTAGAATGCTCAAATGTCCCTTCAGCTACCAATTCAGACTGCAAGATGTATAAAATAATTACATACAATTTGTATCATTCAAGAGTGATACAGATTTTCTGTTGAAAAAGTTTCTTCCATCTTCAGTGAGGTGATGATGTTGTAAAGGTATTGGGAACTGGGGTTTTTGTTGTTGTTTATTTGTTTCAACAGGTTATTTGACTCGAATACTTTAGCTGTAAACCAAAAATGTTTCGACTAGAACCGTAGTTTTTGTGCCCACACAACCATTTCATTTTCTTCTTCCTGAAGAGGAGATTACAAAATTTTATTGAGAAAAACATAGTTCATGTAGTAGCTACAGTTTGTAAAGCTAGAATTTGTAAGGTAATTCTGCAAACCTGTATTTTTAATTTGGGAACTTCAGATTTCCAGTGGAAAATTTTTGGTTTAGATTTTTCAGTGAAACTTCAAATTTGAAGTTTCATTGAAAAATACATTCAACTTGAACCTAATTTTAAAAAGCTTTTAACATTTATAACATAACGTTTGCATGTTGCTTTAGAGTATGTTCTGTACTGGTCTGCAAGGCTTTAAAATGTTTTTCTGATCAATTCTTACATTCAGTTCTAGCAGTATATTTTGCCATCATAGGTTCTGACAGCTGAATGCTAAGGTAATACAAGCTTTCCTCAGTAGCTGGCAATTTAATGTTTATATTTAAGTGTATGCTTAATTTCTGTCTGTGAAAATGAATACTTAATTTCAAAGTACAAGTAGGATTTATTAGCACTGAAAGTGAATCAGTTAATGGCCTAAGTAGGTCCTTGAAGAGTCTGGAAATAAAATTCATACTTAGTTTTATTGTCCTTTTATTTGTCTGTAAGATGGCTGTTTGTTTTGTTTTGAATTAGATTGACTATCTCAAGTTGCTTCCTGAATCATCACATCAATCGTTCCAGGATGCAAAATATACGTAAAACACTTGTTGTTTGTATCCAGTATCTGAAAACCTAGCTTTTGAGATGGACTCACCAGTCAGTGCATGGGTTTCTCTCTTCCTGGGAGAATTAGTTAACATGCAAAACCTATTTGTTGAATATTCACTGCAATTGAATGCAAAGTGGGTGACAGTGTCAATTTGGGTTTTGTGAGTAACAAGATGGGAAATGTGCTGGAGAAATCCTATACTTACGCTTGCTTTTGAAGCCACCATTGCAATTTTCTTGACTCAAATATCTTCCTTTACTAGAAGGAGCCATTCCTAGCCATTCCTTGCCATCCTGAGTCAGCAGACTGAGTCAGTCTCTTTCTCCTTTCTTCCTCAGAAATTAGATATGAGTCCAGTTAGCTTGATTCCAGCTACCCCTTTTTTGCCTGCCTCTTGATCCCTGAGGAATAATGTTGATCTTTGAGGGAAGAGAGGATGTTAGAAATAGAGATGGCTTACCATCTCCTGTTCTATTCTGTTCATGTCAATTCTTATTCCCTGGAGCCAAATATTCTCTGAAACAAGAGAAGGTCCTTACTGGTGCTTTAGTGCACAGCCCCAAAATCATACCAGTGAATAGGTACTCACATTCTCAGTTGTTTTACAGATGTTTTACAAAGACTTTAGTCAGCAAAGGCTTGGTGTAGCTAACTTTGGCTAACTAGGTGATATAACCCATCATGTAGGTGTATTTGTGCACATGTGTAAATCAAATTAATAATACAGTTTCAATATTTAAAGATAGTCAGATTCTAAAAACGAAGAGAAAAAAACATTTGGAATAGGTTTACTTTGTTCCATACATAAGTGTGATCTTTTAAGACTTGGGAACTGATTGGTTTGAGTTTTTTCGTATTTTAAATTTCTTATTAAAAATAGTGAATAATGAAAATGAACCAGCATGAAGAAAATGGATATTATCATTAAACAGATTGGAAATAAAGATGATTAAGCTACACTCAAAATTTTCAAATTTTTACTCTCAGAATTTTGTTCAAACCAATGCATAACAGGGAAAATTTGTATTTCTTGAATCCACATCAGAATTTA
>NW_009631654.1:0-1130 GCF_000690535.1 Cariama cristata | reverse complement strand
GAGCTTTTCTAATACACAGATTTTTTTTTTCTGTTGTTTTCAAAGCACATGTTCTTCTGTCAAATTAACAGTCTCTAGAGGAATACGATCATGAATAAAACTGTTAATAGTTATTTCTAATTCTAAGATTTCTTTAAAATTATTCCCATATGGAAAAATGAGTGAACTAATTTGCAAGTAAAATTTGCCTGTAGTAGCTTATACTGATGTTTCACTATTTTTAAGTTAATTAGATTTTTTGAGTGCAAATATGTCCATGACTTCATCCACTTTTCAGGTAGAAATCATAATTAAATATCAGAGCATACAAGTTAAGAGAATCCTGAATAATATTTTTAGTAAATGCTGCACAACTAGAAAGGCTGAAGGTCTTTCCTAACTGTAGCAGGTACACAAGTATAGCAGCATACAGTGTTTGGAAAGATGAAGACTGAAACAAAAATGTAAAAGAAAACATTTGTAGAAATTAGCCTGAAGTATTTCTATAGTAAGAAGAATTTGTTGATAAGTGCCAAAGTTTCTGGAAGTGCCAGTTAGTTATTGGAAAATCAGGGGATCAGGGCCAGCTAACATGGATTTACGAAAGTAAGATCATACTTGACCAATCTGGTTTCCTTTTATGACAAGGTGATCCGCTTGGTAGGTGAGGGGAAGGGCTGTGGATGTTGTCTACCTAGACTTTAGTTAGGCCTTTGACACAGTCTCCATCAGCATTCTCCAAAATAAATTAGCAGGTCATGGCTTAGATAGGTGGACTCTTCAATGGGTAAAAAACTGACTGGATGAGAGTTGTGGTCAATGGGGCTAAATCCATCTGGCAGCTGGTCACTAGCGGTGTTCCCCAGGGCTCAGTTTTGGGGCTGGTGCCATTCAACATCTTTACAGACGATCTGGACGAGGGGATTGAGGGCACCCTCAGTAAATTTGCAGATAACACCAAGTTAGGTGGGAGTGTTGATTTGCTTTAGGGTAGGAAGGCTCTCCAGAGGGACCTGGACAGGCTGGATAGATAGACTGAGACCAACGGCATGAGGTTCAACAAGAACAAGTGCCAGGTCCTACACTTTGGTCACAACAACCTCATGCAACATTATTGGCTGGGGGAAGAGTGGTTAGAAAGCGATCAAGTG
>NW_009631653.1:124901-128266 GCF_000690535.1 Cariama cristata | reverse complement strand
GCAGGGGGATTGGACTAGGTGATCTCCAGGGATCCCTTCCAACCGCAAGCATTCTGTGATTGAGCTGTGCAACACATATACAAAGCTTGCTTACCAGCTCACTATGAAGATTTGTAGAAGCAATAAATCAGCTCCGCAATACTGACAAAAAAATGCCAGATGGAATTCGGTGTTGATAATCAGAAGTAATGCACCTAAGAAAAAAAGTCCTCAATTAACATATATAATGATATGCTCTTCAGATGTGCTCTTAGCTATTACCCTTTAGGAAAGAGATCTTGGAAGGATGGCAGGCAGTTCTATAAAAAGCTACTCGATGTTCAGCAGCAGTCAAAAAAAACCCTACTTTGTTTGAATTTAAGAGCTATTTGGCGAGGAATAGAGAACAAAAAAGAAAACATCCTTATGCTACTTTGTAGATCTATGGCGCAAACACATTTTGAATAGTGTATACTGTTCCAGATTCTCCATGATAAAAAATCTGTGGTAAAACTTCTACTATAGTTGCAAGTGAATGTAGACAAACAAGACTTGTAGCTGGACACCTCTTATTAGACCAACTAGAATCATAAAAAACAATCAACACGCTATTGAGCACATAAAACCTCTCCAGATCTAAAAAAATAAAAAAAGGCAGCAAAGAAATTTTGTGATCCAAAAGCCAGCCTGGTATTTCTAGCTATAGAAGTAAGTCTAATTCAAAATATTAATTACAGCTACCTAAAAACCTTGTCTTGCCTAATGTAGGGCTAGAAAAGGCATAAAAAAGCTTCCAAGGTATGGTATGGCACCCATACAAAGATGGAATAAACAGTTCCGACTTATAAAATTGAGAGACGTGGAGAAAGCAACTAGGAAATGACAGTTCACTGTCTTTTCTAACAGAGGATTTAAGGAAATGAGCCATGAAAGTAGCAGGTAGCAGGTTTGAAACCAAGAGGAGGAGGCATTTCCTCATCCAACACTGAGTTAATCTGTGAATCTCTTTGCCACAGGATGTTGTGGAGGGCTAAAAGTCTACAAAGCTTCAAAAAGTGACCAGAACAGATCATAGAGGAAAAAACAACCAAATAGTAACTGCAAGGACAGCAGCCAGTGGCTTAGGAAATCCATAAGCCACAAAGTCCTACAGCTCGAGGAACTTGCAGGGAGACACAAAGATTTTTTTATTTGATCTTTATATGTTTCCCTAGGCATCGGTTTTTAGCCACTAGTAGGATGGCAGGACACATTATAAGGAAGATCGTTGCCCTGACTCAGTACTGCCTTTTGTATGTTCTCAGACACCTGGGATCAGCAGAATGTGTTGAGATTTTTTTAGGCATTGGAATGGGTTCCCCAGGGCGGTGGTGGACTCACCATCCCTGGAGGTGTTCAAAAAATGTTTAGATCTGGCGCTTCGAGACATGGTTTAGTGGGTATAGCGAGCATGGTGGCATCAGGTATATAGTTGGACTTGATGATCTTTGAGGACTCTTCCAACCATAATGATTCTATGATTCTATGAAGATCAAGCTCAGGGAAGAGCCCTGACTTCACAGGTGGAGCATAAAGATGATTCAGTTCAGGCATTTTGGTGATTATGGCATGGAGGGGGATGGAGAGGAGAGACAGTGGCCTGGTAGGTTGTGGCCACCTTCATCCTGGTCCAAGCTCAGAGACAGCTGTTGCTGCAAGCTGAGGTGTGAAGGTGGGCTAGGAAATGATGGTGGTCAGCTTGAAGGGATCACAATGCCATCATTAGGGGTCACAATGCTACTGTTAGGTAATCCAGGTCAGACCCTTGATGGCTTTCCCATGCCTGGGGTTCAGCATATAGTGCAGCTTACAGATGGTCAAAGGACTCCACCCTGATGTCCCTGGTAACAAAACCTGTGGTTTTGAAGAGCAACACACCAACTCCACTGCCAGACCTCTCCCATGGGACGGATTTTATTCTTATTCAACCAGTGGTATAAAGCACAAGTGCTCTGGCTTTAGGAGGATTTCCTGATTCTCCTAATGATATATGTTTTTTCAGAAAGCATTGTTCTTGAATGGAGTTCATTAAAATGAATCCGCAGGTAACTGTTCTGTTCAACTTTTTGACAAATGGCTCTAACTCAACGTTTAACTCCAAAGGGGCCAGGAAATGAAAATATAGCCCCATTCCTCAATAATTATTAATTTCCTGTCACTATTTTCCTTACTTCAAGAGTTTGGAAAGTTCTAACAATCTTGTAAGGTTGATTAAAGAGTAATTTGGAAGTGGGATAGGGGGAGGGAGGTGAAGGAAAGGGACAGAAGACTGTTTCTGAACACTAAAAATAGTTCCAAATTCCCGCCAAGAAATGACAAATTGTTATATACACAGTCAGACACGGAGATGTATATTTTGTTTTCAATTCCAATTTCAAAATGTACTGCATAAAGAGAAACCACAAATTGAAACTCCATGTGCTCATATTGGCAGCATAGCCAAACTTAGGTTTTTTTCTAAATATAACCCCCCCAAAACCCTACCTTAACCTTCCTCCACCTCGTGCCCCCTCTTTTATAAGTAAGAACACAGAGTGTTTTGGTTTCTCAGTGACTTTTTTCCTTTCTTTTGAGTTATTAGTGGAGGGCCAAGCTCTTGGAACCTTACTCAGGTAACATTTCCACTGGTTTCAATGGGAGGCTTGCCCATGCGAGGTCTGCAGTGTTTTTCCTGGTATTTATATGAAATTAAGGAATGTGTGACAGGAATGAGGAACAGTCTTGGCAAGAGAATCAGAAGCAAACGCCATTTTGTAAAGGGATGGAGAGAAGGAGGATAATGATGTGAGGAGTACTACGTAAAACTTTACCCCTCTTCCATCTCTGTAATTTCTCCCTTTTAAACAGAAAGACCTTTGAATTTGAGTCAAATGTCTAAAGAAAATGAATGTTGAGGACTCAGTCCGGGTCATAGGAAACAAGCCACATCAAAACCCCCCAAATAAATCACCTCTAATTTAAGCAAAACTGTACCAGAGACTAAAGACAAACCAGTCCTTTCAGCTTTCAGAAAGCAAGCCAACATCAAAAGAGGAACCCGAAGTAGAAGCCTAGAAATGTAAATTTGTTGGTCTTTTCACACTCAAATTCTCACGCTTCTTCCATTTCCTTTTACAGAAGAAGAATGTGGTCAGACTTGGGTGAATGACTTAACAGCTTTTACTAAGGGGTAATGTAGTCCTCCTATGGATAACGGGAGAATCATTATAGAATTAAGCAGTGACAATCTGCCCCAGTTTGAATGCTGTGGCTTGGAAGTTTTGACTCATGCGATGTTAATTTCTCAGTCTGATTACATGAAAATGTATAAATATGAGCATTGATGAGGAAGAGAAGTATCCTGCTGA
>NW_009631653.1:49309-124870 GCF_000690535.1 Cariama cristata | reverse complement strand
GTGGTGTTGAGTTCCCTCCACTTCTATGAGGAGCACAGGAAAAAAAGGCTCCTATGATAAGTGATATTGCACATATTAGAAAGTGTCCAATATATGCAAAGGAGTGCTACTACCTCCATTTTACTAGGTGTCGAGGTGGGGCACAGAGAAGTTAAATGACTTTACTGTGATGTCCACACAAATGAGTTTGTGTGAGGATGGGTTTGGTCTCCATTTGGTCCATCCAATGAAGGCAATGGGGCTGAGGACACTCAATGCTGGGTGTGAAGTGTCAAAAGTTGGGTGGTGGAAGTGCCACCATGTTTGACTGTGTGTAAAGAAGCAACATCCATGTTCAAGCGGCCAACCTGGATAGCTTGGGGTTTGTAGAGGCTCTAATCGAGTCAAGACAGGAATCATACTATGTTATGGGTAATTAGAGTTACTCTTCTGAAGGAAGTAAGGTAATTCCTGTGATTGTTCTCAAACAAACATCAGAGAAACACTAATTATTTGCAACACCACCACTAAGGAAAACCCCCCAAACCACCGGAACAATACAAAGTAGAATAATATCAATGAATTGTTATGTTTACTACCTCCATGAGAAATGCTCTGCTGACAGCTCTCTGAATCGCTCTGCCTGGAAACCACCTGAGCACTGCCTTATTTCTAGACATCTGTCACCACAGTTATTAGCTAACAACAAGCATAACATGAAAATAATTGTTCTATTTAGGGCAGGAACAATACCTAATTGACTGACATGAAATTGCATCAATATCATTATCTCCTGTTGACTTTTTGATAATCGGTTGAAGAACAGTTCGTGTTTTCCAGGGTGGAAAACCCTATTTGTTTCCTAGCAGGAACACTGCACCAAGAAGTTTTCCCTAATGGGTATCTAATTTTGTAAATTTAAGTTATAATGTTTTCCAAGCACTGCTGACATTTTATTACCTCTGTTTTTTTTTCCAAGCTTCAATCTTCTGCAGAATGCAGACTGGTATATTCGGTATGGTAGCAGAATAACAGCTGAAATTCAGTTCACAGCCTTTCCAGCCTAATTTTGAAGTGCTAGATGTCAAAGGTATTTAGGCACCTAAAAGTTGCAAGTAAGTAAGTGCTTCTCAGGAATCTAATTCACACTGAAACTAATGGGAATTCAACATCTTTCATGGACTTTTCAAAAATCATGTAGGACTGTGATAGCAACAGAACCTACAAAATAGCTCTGCAATTCTGGCCTTTTCTGATGTAAGGCAGTCTTTTCTGAACCAGTCATTTTTATAATGTTAATTTTTTCCCAAATATTCGTTTTTGTGAGAGCTCTACTACTCCCATCCTAGCTGAAAAACCTCCTCGTACAAAGTGTGTTAATGCCTCAAGCATTGCTCTTCTGTGTTTATGAGTTGTTTTCAAACACCATTCAAACACTTCATGGACCTTAGCTTTCCTATATGATTAGAAGTTTGATATAGTCTAATGCCTGGGTGCACGATCTAGGAGATTTTCTTGCCCTGCTAGCCCAATTTTGAGAAAGGGCCAAGTTGCTTCTGAATATCACATCTTTTTAAGGACTTAAAAATACCATCCAAGCACTTTTGAAAAAAATCTTTAGGAACGCAAGGGGGTGTGTGAATATTTTCAAAGTTGAAGTTTGACTAACCCAGCCGCTGCTTAGATCATCAAACAGGCATGCGTTTGGGACACAGAGGCACTACAGTCCTGGCATATTCAGCCCAGAATCCTCGTAGTTATGTGAATAATTATCTCTTCATACCGGCCTAGAAATCTTGGACGGAATTAGCAATCACAGCAAGGGTGCTAAGAAATAATTTGTTCTGTACATCTGTTAGTGTCCCTTAGCCCAGCTGGAACTTACATGCTTTCCTCCATATCTTGGATTTCTCAGATTGTGTTGATGTGTATTTAAGCTGCAGGAACATTTGAGGCAGTCAGGCAGGGGGGAAATGCAAACTTCCCTAGTATTTTGATTCCAAACTGTGATCTCTTTTATCAGGATGGGTAAGGAAAGAAAGAGTCAAGTGTCATTTGGTCTCCTGTTCTCAGCTTGTCTGGCTAACTCAAGGTGTGGTGGGAGAACCGTGTGAGAGTAAGGCCATCACAAGTGTAGAAGAACCAGGAGATCACTCAGACAAACATTCTCCAACAGGCATCCCATGAGAGCACCTCATTGGGATTATACTGATGATATCCCAACTGGATATGACTAACACTGATTTTTTTGAACTGTGTCAGCCAAAAGAATAGTGTCATGTTTTACTTCATCTTGTCTTTGAGAAGGAGAAATAAAGTCTCTAAGTCTTTTTGATTGCTAATGCCTTCCTCTTTGTTGTCCTTCTCTTTGCTGTTGCAACCATGGGGAGGGGGTCTGGCAAGAAAGTGTCATTCAAAGACATTAGTCATAAAGATGTAAGCAAGGGAGAGCAGGATGAAGTACCTCATATCTGACCCTGCTTTGATCAGGAGGTTGAACTAGAGATCTTCTGATGTCCCTTCAAACCTGCAATAACCAATTACACTGTAAGAGTGCGGAAGCCTGAACTTTCAAGCCTATTTTACTATTAAATAAACAGTTTTCTTTTTTGGATGCATAGCGTTCTATTGAGCCTCTTGCTTGACTTATGATCACATCATACTTATACTTAACATGCTTTCTCTCATTCATTCTTCCCCCTCCTCTCCTTTATTCAAATGCCACAAATTCTTCCCACCCCATATATTTTTGTTTTACACCAGAATTATGCAATTCAGCTGGGATTTGCTTTGGACTGCTTCCAAATACACCCACACAACTGTTCTAAAACTGATGAGGTTTATCCGAAGATGGACTTGGCAAGTCTGTTTTGAAGGGCTACCGATCCAAAATGCCTCAGGAAGAGATTTTAAGACACACAAATAAACCCACAAAGCAATAAAATATAAGGTTGTGAACAGTTTCTGCATTTAAATGTTTAGAAGACTTGAAGCCGGTAGCTAAAACAACTTGTCTGAAAATGGCTACTTCCTCACCAGTGAACAAGTATCAGTCAGTTTTATGGCAACTGACTGGATACTCACAGGCTGTGACTATTCAGGGTTTCATGATGTTGAAGAACTGCCATTTTTTTTTCTTCAGAACAATATTGGAGCTTGGTTCAACAAGGTTACAGGCGGTCAGAGGAATCTTTAACACACTGTTGACTAATTTTGTTCCATCTGTAGATGCATAAAACATCCTCTGGAGAGGCTGTGTTGTCCATGGGTAAGGCTATGAATCTAGAGACTGGTTTTAATCTTGGCTTTCCTCCTGGCCTTCTCCACAGCCTTGACTGAGTTGCTTTTCTCCTTCATGCCTTAGTATATACCCTTCTAGAAAATGAGGGTCCACACTACAGCCCTCCATTGTAGAAACAGTCAAAGAGCTACTGATGAGAACTGCAATGTAATGACTGGGATTTTGTTTCTGCCAGAGCACTAATTCCAAAACCCACACCCAAACTCATGAAATTACCTTTTAAATGATGAGACAGAATCCCTCTTTTTTTTTTTTTTTTGCAAGATATTCCCTGCATTTGTGTCCCTTGGGTAGCAACAGTGGAAAGTACTGTCGAAGAGAGCAGCCAGTAGACAAGGCCTTATTCGCCCAAGTTTGAGAGCTTTGCCTGTGTCCGTGATGTAAGGATACCAGTCTCCTTCAAGAGGTGTGGTTTATCAGTGGAGCTTTTGCAGTGTCTCAGACGTCAGGCTAATGGTCTCACATACAGATTCTGTAAGATGCCTTTCATTCATCCTGCCAAACAGGAGCTGTGCTTGTGATGCTTTCCCAAACTGAAGTGCATTGCTCCATGAATGCAAGCAATGTTGAAGCCTGAATAATGCACACAGTCTTCCATTTGCAAAATGCTCCCACCTCTCCCTTTGCCCTCCCCCACCATGTGGTTTAGCTTTTGGCTCTGCAATAGATACCCTGAATCAATGTTAACTTTTTGAGGGACTAACACTGAACACTGAAAGTCTGAGTCAAACCCAGCCGTGTTACAAGTCCATTGTTTGATTGTTGGTTGTTTTGGGTTTTTTTCCCCCGGGGTTTTATCACAGATGAACTGGGCCTTTTGACAGCACAGACAAGCATGTTTATTTTTTCACTCGGTGCCCAAAGACATCCATGTACTAATCAATCCAAATGGGAAGTCAAAAACTCTACAAAAGAAGAGCATATTGTTCGATGTATATGTTTGCCTCAGCTTTAGCCCACAAAGTAGTAAGCACTTAGAAAGGGCAAGATGAAGGACATAAAAAATACCTAGATCATGCAGTTTACAGAACTACATGCAATGTAATGACAATTTGTGGGAACTGTGAAGCTCTGTCCTGATCTGAGGTGTATTTCAGTTTTCAGCTCAATAAAATCCCAGCTTCTACACAAGAAAAAACTTGTCCTTTTTACCAGGCTGTAATAAAATATTTGTGGTGGTTTTTATGGTGCAAGCCACTGGCCGATTAATACTAGCTGAAGGCCATCACTCTCATTTCTCTCCTGAGTCAGACCACAACATATCTCCACACCAAGCTCCCAGAGCTCAAGCCTGGTGCCAGGCTGTCCACAAAGACCCCCAAGGGACATGTTCGTTTGCTCAGAATGACCCAATGGCATGGCATGGGCTGGAAACCACTTTACGTCACGCTCTGTTCACCCAGATCAACTAGACACTTACAAGTCTGAACAATGCGAAAGGAGAAATACAGCTGTCCAGATCACTGTGTGTTAGCCTGACTCCACTGAAGTCAATGTCTATGTGCACATATCTGCGAAACAGCGATCTCCAAATCTCAAAATCCACTAACCCTGAAGGGTCAACCTGAATCAATATGTCCATTGGGTGGTACTGTGAAATTTCAATCTATATCGTTCTCAGGAAGGACAGGGATTTGCTCTGGCATCAGAGCTGCTGAAGGACACAAGAACCTTAAAACCCTCTGTTGTTATCAGGACTGTCTCTCTGGTTATCTGAGAGCTGTGGTCTTCCAAACTTTGTATGCGTGGAGTGAAGAGGACCACGCTAATTCAGTCTTACCCGTCATTGACAATCTGTGTGATGTAGCTGTCCCCATCCCAAGCAAGTACTGGATCCACTCTTCCTCTTCTGGTCCCAGAGAGAGTCCAGGAAGGTTCATCCAGGAGATGGAAGATGAAGTCAGTTGAGCCACCTTAGAGAACAGAAGGACTTGCGGTTGATAGCTTACCATGTCCAGTATTTTCTTAAACATGATAGAGCTGTATGACTCTATAGAGTCCTGCCCACATCTCTGGTGCTCATTAGTTTTCATACAAACATAGGACAAGAGCATGATCTCCACAATACTACACTTTCAGTTGAAAAAATCAGGTCAAATCCGTTCTCATACTAGCCAGAGATTGCAAGGTGCTGTGAAACTCACTACGTTTTCCCTTAAGATGCTTCTTTTGTTAATATGACTGGAGGGCTGCACCCTTAGGCATCTTGAATTTACCTGCTTCTCCTCATTTTACCGTTCAAGGTCTGTCTGGACCACCTTCATGTTTAGTCAACTTCAAGGACTCCCTCAAACATCGTAATCCCTCTTCATTCCATCCATGTGCTGCTATCTCTTTCTTCCCATATATTTCCATGGGATCTTGGAGGCCCTTTTTAAACTGCTCTTCTTCCACAGTACCTTTATCCTTTGCTCTATCCATCCATCATCCAGAGTGTCAACTCCAGCAGGACCTGAGAAAAACTGAAGTGGAGGAAAAGGAAATGCTTTCAGTAGGTACAAAGGTCATAAGACAGGACATTGGCCTGGGGGCAACTGGGATGTATTTATTCCATGAAGTGCCATGCAGAAACACCTGAGCTAGCTGGGAACATGCTAGTTCAGGTTACAGAAGCAAAGTGTACACACATTAGCAGAAATACTGGAATTACTTGGGTGTGACTTTCAGAGATTATCCTGTTCCACCCAAATAGAGAAGTACTGTGAAACTGATGTAGCCAAAAAAAGTGGTCATTTCATTACACTTTTAAAGCCCAAAAGTTTTTGAAAATTTCGACTTTTTTTTTTTCCTTAAAAAATGATTCATTATGAATAGTACATTTTGTACAAATGAAACTTGTAGAGCAGCTGTGAAGATGCCACTGCTATTACTGCCCTTAGTGACCCCAAAGTATTGATGGCAGAATTAGTGCAGAAGAAATAACAGTGGAAGAGCTCAGTTGAATATTTCTGCTTGTCCGGTCACCAGGAAAAGTGGCTGGTGTAATTGAACCGAAGGGAATCAGGAAAAATAGCCTGCTGTTTCAAGTAGGCTACTGAGAATCAGGAGACTTCATTGCAGGGCCTTACCACTTACCACTGTAAAGAACCCACTTCTCTCTCATACTCCTTTGGCATGAGCAGGGTTCCTCTCAATCTACATTCGTATAAAGAAGATGAAGATCAGGAAATTAATCTCTTTGTGCACATCCATCTGGACCTCTTGGAGAGGTGCTTATGTAACCCCATTAGCTTAGCTTTTTCTTGAGTGTTTTGCTCACTACCCCAGAAGGCAAATTTGATGAAATTTCCACGTTGATTTTGGAAATGGCAGGAGTAGAAGACTTTGTGGTTTGTTCAGGGAAGTCTGTGGAAGGAATTAAACCAAGGTCTCTCAAATCTCAAATTAGCACTTTAGCCTCTATGTGATCCTCCTTCTCTACCTCAGCTTCCCCTGGAAAAAGGAAATTGCCTCTATAGAGGAACCAACATAACTGCTGCAGACTCAGCTACAATAAATTCATAGCGCAATCACTCTGAAAAAAGCACCTTTATTCTCAGATAACACAACAGTCTAGGATGCTGCTCAGGAAGCACCATAGAGCACAAGCTCGTTGCTCAAAGTGTCAGTGACTTCCTCCAGCGGCCCAGACCTCCTCACTGCCTGCACAAGAACTCAGTGGCTGCCCATAGGCGTGGAGGTGCTGCATTTCCATCTTAAAAACATAGAGAAACAATGGATACAGCTGGATTGTGCCAGGATGGGGAAACTACCTAAACAGGATGAGGTTAATTTGGGTGGTGAGCCGAGGTCATGAAGCCTGACGCAGAACAAAGCTGTCTGTCAGCCGCGCAGGCTGAGCCGATACCCGGCATCGGGATGCAGAGCATCCACACGTGGCAGCTGCTCAGCCCCGCGCCAGGCTCACTTCCCTGCCGTAGCAGTTTGCACTTTGCTAGCAGCACAGACGTTAAAACTTCCTTTAGCTTCCAGAAAGAAGATAAACATGGCTTTCAATGCAGATTAAAATACACATGCACTTTTGAAACATGGTCGGTCATTACTAATTCATGGCTGCTGTCCAGCAAGCGGAGAAAAACATTTCCCCTCCTAGGTTTAGCAACAAAACCAAGAAAAAAAAAATCAATGACTTATACTGTACACTAAAACAGCTTAAAACACAAACATTTCCAGAGTACAATATTTTAAGCAGTCGTGTAACCGGAGGAGCTATTTTTTAACTGGATTCCTACTTTTTACTACCAACAGCCTTGTCTTATTTGCAGAGGCTCTGCTAGCTGTCAGACATCCTGACTCCACTTAATAAACTCACTTAAAGCAGAACTTTCTTAAGTCACAGTGTAAGTACATAAATTAGTTGTTCCAGTGTTAGACCAACACACTTCTCTTTCTTCCCTCTCTCCTGAGCACTGAGGTACGACGAAGAAACTCAAGTCTCAAAAGAACCAACAGTTCATTAAGAAACTCTGCCATAACCTGACATGCTTAATATACTGCAGCTCCCCTTGGCTTTGGTTGGAGCTGCAATGCCGCTTACTTGTGGGTAAAACTAGGCAGAGTTTGCATCTGTACGCCTGGATCCCTAAGTTTAGATCCTGCTTTTGAAACGCTTTGTGTGCAGTGATCTCAGTAAAGGAAATGCAGAGGTGATGCTGGGTCACAGGCAGATTTTGCATTAAGTGCATCATGCACCAGGAAGCTAAGAGACTCGCCAGTGTCTCACCAGATAAGCAGAAGCAGGGTATATTTCATTAGTGGGTGGATCTTAGTCTGGTTCCTTATGAAAATGAAGCTCAAACAAACCCCATAGTCATATCTCTTTCTCTGTCTGACCCTCCCTCATAACTCCTCCATACATTGGTCAAATTTATTTACATTTGACAGAAAGAAATACATTGCAAAAGTAAATAAAACTGAAGGATACAGGCTGCCGAGGTGGAGAGGGATGCTAGAAGTCCTGCTGTCTCCAAGGACGGCCACTTAACCTTTCAGTGTGTCCAACAGGGAAAGGGATTTTAGCAATGCGGGCTCACACCTTGACAGAAAAGATACAAAAATGATACAGAACTGCAAGGCACTGGGGTCTGCTCATTCCTGTGCTTCCAACTGGTATATGTTTCTGTTGCTGCACAGAAGTCACTTGTGGGCTCAGGGTCACCTAACCCTCACTTAGCTCCTCTCCTGAGAAGGGTCACCTAACCCTCACTTAGCTCCTCTCCTGAGAGGGATGTGTGACATGGGATCAATTCACTCAATGGTCCCTTTACTGGGAGGGATGAAGTGACTTTGCTTCTTTCCATGCTGATTCCCATCCAGAGATAGGGCTGGTTTGACTTCCCAGGGTAGGGGAAAGAAAGAAGGTCACCCCTTCCCAAGGCTGGTCCCTTCAACACCAGAAAGGGGGGAAAAGCACCTTGCACGGGGCCCTCATGGGAGCTGGGTGAGAGCTGGGGACAGCATCTAATCCTGCGCTCCAGTCCTTTGCCCTGCCCCGGCTGGTGACGGGTAGGAGCTGGCAAAGCTCAGTGTTGCAAACACTGGGTTTCTCTCTCCAGCTGCTACGTGCTGTACCTGGTGGCAGCTGCTATTTTTACATTAAAACTCATTTCTTGCTAATAATCTCCATGTTACATCTTGAGAATCAGATCTAGCCCTCTGGTAATTTGATCTTAATGAAACAATTTAGCTGCCAATCCAGTCCCTTTCTGGTAAGCTGTGTATTGCAATGTATGGTGTTAGTCAAACACAACAGACATATTATCAGTCCTGGTGTTGTAAATATATAGCTCAATTTCTAAGCAGATGCTGATAGTAAAGTTTGCCTTGCCCTGCCCTACCTCTCCCACTAAGCTGAGTCACAATAATGCACAGGGTTAGCCCAACTCCATCGCATGGTGTAATGCTCAGCAAGATTTGGCAGATACGAGGCCTTACTAATCTTACGAATCTCATCTTTCACGCTGAAGCAGTTGGCTGGGATACATCTTTTTTTGGTGTGTATTTAAGTTATTGTATAATACGATCTTCCAAGTTACATGATGGTTTCTCTCTTCACTTGGTGTCATCCGAGCCCCACACAGGAATGCACACACATCGCCTCTCGCATCACCTCCAGGGCCACTGCTCCCTGTCCACCCAGCAGTTTAGAAAGGGCAGGTACTACAAACTCATATGCACGTGTGCTTTCTGACGAGCCAGATTCACCTGTCTTGCATCACGTGCCATAACCTTTTGGAGAGTTTTTAGCAGGTTGTGCCAAATTACAATGAGGTTATCAGCAGAAAGAGCTATATTTTTCCCCGTCCTGAAATAACTGGAGTTGCCAAAGGTATCTGGTTACACTCTCAGATGAAAAAGCCACATTCACTGTGGGAATCAAGCTCTCATCTGTGGGGAACGACCGAGATCCAGGAGCCCAGGGTTGTGGCCCACTCCATTTTTGACTCAAGACAAAATCTTCTGCTTATGGAAAGAATATTGCCCCTGCAGACAGGGAGGAACAGATGGGAGGCAGATGCTTCTTCCACTGAGATGGTTCAGCAATACTTTGAATAAGGACTGGGTGTAGTAGTAGCTGGAAACTCTTTGATGGTTTGTTGCTTACCACAGTTTAGCCTTTTTCCCCAAATCCGAGGTGGGTCGTTGCTAAGCCCTCGCTGGACTCCAGGCAGATGGTCCCCAGGTGGCAGATGCAGATCTGGCATGGCAGGGGCTGCCTGTGGGGCACAGACCACCAGTGCTTGCCTTGGCTTCTCCAGTCCACCTCCAAATGGGAGCCTCAGCCTGCCCAGCAGCGGATGCCAGCAGCCTTTCTTCAAAAACATAACAATTATTCCTCACATATAATTTTTCCAGAGACAGAGCTACAAATTTTGTAAAGGGTGGTGAGTGGACTCAGTTTGATCTCAAATATTTTGTTTTTCCCTTTTTTGCCTCTATTTGTTTTTCATTCTTTGCTGCAGTATTTCACTACTTTTTTTTTTTCCAGGGGATGTTTTCTCTCCTCCCCAGCCTGTTTCATTTCTCACAGCCTCTCCTAACCCAGTGACATTTGTGTTCTAATGTTCAAACCTACCATGCTCAAGAGGGCTCAGGAGCAGGGTAAACAAGTTTGCCTATGTGTTTAGCATACAGCTCAATTGTACATTTACAGTAGATATTCTGCTTTAATTTGCTTTTAAACAGCCCCTTCAAACAGCTCAGAGCTCTGGACATTGTTCTTTTAGGTGCATTACAAAACCATAATTAATTAGCTGGGCTCCCCTGTGGATTTTCTCAGATTTTACTCAATCTTCCCGCCAATTTTAATGACCTTCCCAGTCAGGGGCTTTACATCTGTAAATGCTGAGTGCCATTCAGCATTTAGTAAACAAGGGGTATCTGAGCAAAATAGCCGGAGCTTGAAATCAAACAGTTTACTTGTTTATACTACAGGAGACACTGTCGGTGCGGGTGGCTCTCAGCACCTGCCGTGCTGTTTGATGACTGAATTTTGGCTTTCTGTCCCGTATTAAGAGAACTCAAGATTGATCTGTGTTACCCTTCCATAAAGTTAGGATTGTGGGGAAATCTGTACTATTCCACCCCCTCTTCTTTGCGCTTTTAAAGCAAGAAACGGCACTTTGTTCATTGTCTGTGCAAAACTTGCCGAGAGCTCTCCATAGAGAAGTCAGCCAAGCAACTTTCAGCTGCTCCCTCTTCCTGCTGGCTTCAGGCCAACATTCCCCAGCAGGTGTCATATACCAGCAGATAAGAAGGACGAGAAAGGAAAGAAAGAAAGAAAGAAAGAAAAAAAGAAAAAGAAAAATGAACAACAGGAAAAGATTTGGTGGTCTATCATGTGGGCATGGCCCATCTACCACCTCACGGCGCTCAATAGCTCTTCAGATTTTAGCACACACGGTGCAAATGCAACACGGACCTTTGCTCCATCTCAGAAGTCCACCTCGTGCAGGCTATTGCTGCAAGGCAGTGAGTGCTACCCATGCCGTGGTGGGCATCTTCATCTGGAAAGCAGCAGCCAGCTGGTGCCTGCACAGAAGGGATAGAAACACTTTTTTTGTTTTGGTCAAAGTTGGATTTTAGGTGGTTCTTCTTCAGGCAGAAGGGTGGCTTAATGTGTTGTGTAGACGGCTGGAATAGAGCAGCTCAGGATTCAACTGTATTTTTTTGATGGATGTCGTATGTGAGCAGAGGACAGGCACAGTTGCTTGGATCAAGGTTTGGCATAAGCTGCACCAGAAATAACTAGGCTCAAGAGTCAGGAGGGATGGGTTAGAGCTCTGGCTTTACACGAGCACAAAGCCGCACCATGGAAATGTAAACAGAAATGTAAACAGATTTGCCACGTGGTGTCAAAGTTACATGCCATAACATGGCAAGCAGACTTTCTATGCATTTTGAAAATGCACACATTTTCAGAAAATGTGAAACCATAGCAAGAGTTTCCCTGTCTGGGGAACAGAGGGTGTACAACCAAAAGAAGTGCTTTTTAGTACTAATTAGAGGAACTAGAGTACAGCATGAAATAAAATTACCTCCCCGAGGTATAAAACCTGTTCTCACCAATATGAATTAAAATTGCTCATGAATAAAGTGAACCAACATCTGGTTTTAAATGGACCAGTTTTAGATTAGTGTACAGTTCCTGCATGTTCACGATCTCTGTGGTTGCACCTACATTAGTACAGCAAGAACTGTAGTAATGTAAGCAGCCGAACTTCTTGGTGTGCTGCTTCTGTGGCAACTCGACAACCTTTATGAGCCTTCATGTAAGAGCAGCTGTACAAAGGGCTGAATGCTGACTAAGACATAACCAGGCACCGCCAAAGGTAAGCTCACTAATAAAAGAAAAGTGATTAGGCAACAGTCTTCTGTCTGTGCCCTGGCCCTCCATCTGTAAAACAAGGATGATGGTATCGCCCTTATCTTGCAGGGGAGTTGTGAAGATACATCATATTAAAGGTGATTTAAGAGGTGCTTAGAGACTGGTGGGTAGTGGAGCAATGTAATTGCCTCAAAGAGGGAGATTTTCTTGCTGCAGTTTTTAACTTTCAGATAGAGCAGGGCAAGAGCTCATATAAACTGCTTCTTCAGGACTTTCCAACGGAAGCAGCTTTGGGCCTCTTTGCTCCTCCCAGGGCTGATATTAACCTCATTGTTCGGGTTTGCCGAGGCTCGAGTCCCTCCTGGGAGATGTCACGCAGCCAGGTAACTGGGTGGAACGGCAGCAGATAAAAGGCACTGCTGGGACAGACAAGACAATGATCCTTGGGGAACAGGAGTATGGAGATGCGCTCTTTAGTCCTTCACTGGGCTGGAGCACGGCAGGGAAGAGCCCATGGGCAGCACCATGATGGGCACGGTGGTCGGCTGTCATGCAAGTGCCATGGTCAAGAGAAAGCACAGCTCTGCCTGGGGGCTGGTCACCCATGCTTCAGATCAGCCCTCATCTTCAAAAAAGATAGCATGAGGAGGATAAACAAGTGATGAAAATTACTGGAGGTGTTGAATGCTATTGCATAGCCTGCGGTGTTTTCAAGAGAAGACTCACAGGCCTTCACAATCAATAAATGATTAAAAAAAGGAGAAAAAAAGGGTGATTTAACTAGCACTTTCTCAGACTAACTAGACAAAGCCAATACATATGTAAGTAGAAGGCAACATATGGAAACTGCCTGTTTCCATATAGTGCATAGTTGACTTGCGGAACTGCATGCTGAAGGATGCTACTGCAGCCAAAAGCCAAGCAAGATTCAGACAAAACCTGGGAGTCTTCAAGAGCAAGTCCCCTATCCAGGCACAAAACAGGAGGCATTGATGCTAGGAGCTGTCAGCAGTCTGGCTGTGAATGGGTAAGGGGCCAAGGTAAGGATAGAAGTATACATGTGTATGGGGGAACAGACTGCTCTCCTAAAGGGCAAAAGCAAACCAGTGGACTTAGTTATCTAAGAACAGGTTGTTTTACAGAACAGAGCAGGGCTTTCTATATCCATTTTCCCTGAGGTTCAATGCACCTTCCTCTGAAGATTTTGAGCTGATTGTGGCTAGCTCTCCTGCGTGGCCACCTTGGCAGTCCCTGGGCAGAAGCCCACAGAAGTGTGTGCTGGTGGGGAGAGAACACCTGTAGCAGTGACAAGTGCCATGAGGGCAAGCAGTTGGCATTTGGCCCTTGTTTCAGGTGAAGGGAAGAATTTTACACCTCTGTAACCCCTCTTTGCCTGGCTGAAGCACATATTGTTCCTGGCGTCATTTGAATTGCAGTGCTCTAATTACCTTATCACTGTCCTGAAACAAATTAAAAAAGCTTTCCGCAGAGATAGGACGTTTGATTTTGCAGCCTGTCCTCACAGGGGTAAGTACGGAGAAGAGTTTCAGAGAAAAGGAGGGACCCAAGGATCAGCCCACAAAAGAGCCAAGGTGACTGTCCACATCCCACAACAAAAAGACAAAAGTTGTGGTCTGAGCATGGGCATTGGATTGTTGGATTGTTTTACATGCTGCTGGCAAAATCACCACATCTCTCTGGGCATCCATCAGAAGATTGCCTTGAAAATGCTTGGCTTCCTTTTACCAAGATTTTGGAGACCAAGAGCTTTCAGCCTCTAATCCTCATCTTTCTTGACTGATTCCCCTATAATGTATGATCCCTCAGGGTCAGGAAGATGTTGTTAGAGCAGTAGGAAGGTGGATGAGCAGGGAAGATGAAGTCTAGATTCAGCAAACATGAACATGTCCTCTACTCCAAGTCCCACACAGCCATGAGTGCTTGGATTGTCAAAGCTTGAGTAATCCCAGGAAAACATATGTCTCAAAGACTCGGTTTTGTGGATTTGAGTCCATTCAGGTGCCTTGAATAGGGAGAAGAGATGGATATAGATATTTGGCACTATGTCAAAACAGGTGGTAATGCTGATTTGTAAAGCGTATATGCTCAATCTTTTTTCTTTGAAGCAATAACTAAAAGGAAGGGAAGTGCCAATTCCTACTTGATGCTTCCATGCAAACCTGATGAAGTTCAAATGAGACACACTGTGAAATGAAGAGTCTTTTAGAGTACCTGAGAAGATACAGCGGGGGGGGGGAAATTTCCAGAGGTTGCTAGATTACTTTGCCCACTTCTGCTCTCCCTGTCCAAGGAGCAATTGTTTTTTCTAAATGATCTGAATTATTGATTTTGAATTATAAAGATATAATCAAACAATAGACTGAATTAGACATTTTCTTAATGAGTTGATATGGTGATTAAAACCCATGGGCTACCAGAGGATTGTCAGTCCATTCACAGTCTGCAGCTAATGAAGAGCTAATAAAGACACTTTTCAGCAGCTCTCAAATGCCAGAGCACCAAGGGTCTCTCCCCTGTGGGATTAGCTTGCCAACGGTCATTTTTTTCCCAGCCAGCCTGAGTGGTAGCCCCTTCACAGCAAGATGGGTGTTTGTATTTCCCACAACCATATTTATTTTACCTTAGGACTGAGAAGGAGCAAAATCTGCAGATATTTTAGGTAACTGGAAACCGGACTGATCAGCATTTCAGGAACAGGTAAGAGCTGTTTGGTGGGGAGAGCAATTAGCTGATGGGCCAGCCCATGGTGCTCCAGCAACGCTGACCAAGGGGCCATGCTTGTTGCATGCCCACTGCATCAGCACTCACCATATCTGCAGTATACTAAACCCCATGGGTTTTTATGATGAAAAGGTAATAGGGCTGAGTTGAGCCAGCCGTGCACAACCACATTAACCCTGCTGATGTTGGTGGAATCAGCCCAGACGGTGTGGGAATTGGCCCATGCCAGTGCTAAGCAGAGCAGAAGTTGGCCCAAAGAGAGCCAGAGCACCCACATAATGTGCAGAAGCGAACCAAGAGGTTTCAATGATGGAATTTTTCAGATGAAGACATAGTGGATTTTTTAAGTTTTATAAAGCCATTTCAAAGTGGTCAGAGTGTTAACAAAGAAGGATCAGAGGATGGCATGAGTTTGTAGGTCAGACAAATGGGGAACCCTTCATGCCTGCTGTGAGCCAGCTTCTGCCTGATAAACTCAGCTCAGCCTTGATGCTTCTGGCAGACCTGTTGGGTGCCCATTTCCACAGCCCTGGCAGGTCTAACCCTGGCTGCATCAGTCTGGGGCTTGGGTGGGTGCAGACTCATTTTCCCTTGATATACATTCACATGTGGGGTCCGACATGAGGCAGATTTGGCACATCATTACCACTGGTTCAGAAAACAGCTGCTACTCACGAGAGTTTGCTATGGATATAACTCATCTCTTCTGAGCAAGCCAATACCAGGCCTCTGTGCCGCTTAAGTCCCCATCAGATGTGAGATTTTTGTCGTGCAATTCTAGGAAATGGACGCATGGAGTCTATTTTTAATTCTAAATACCCCCACTTTGGAATTGTTGCTTTTTCCTCCATTTCCTTTCATCACAGCAAGGCGCTTATTAAGAACTTGCTTCTGCAGCAGGGCAGACTCGTACAATTTAGATTTTATTTGTTGAAGAATAACCATCTGTCAGCTACTGAGAAGGAGGAAAAGAATCTATCCCTGAAGATTTGGAGATCTGCGAGTCTTTAACTAACTCTCTGAACATACCGTATCTCAGAACAGGAACTGAAGTATCCTGGGAAATCAAACAGGAAAATCAAGTAATAAAATGTTCAGAGAGGCGGCATGTAAATGTGCAGTATGAGAGTGGAAGGACTTGCCCATAGAAAGCAAAGGGCTCCGGTTAATAATCAAAATGACCTCACACTAATAAATTAGGTAAGAAAAGTGAGCGACAGAAAGGAAACTGCTCTTTAAATGCTCATTGTCAGAGAGCTGTTTAGCAACTCTCAATGCAATCAGCAAGTGCTCCCTGGTGCAGGTCTCTGCTTACCTGTTATGTTTGTAGAAAGCTCGCTGAAGGGTGTGCTGCTGAAACCTCCAGAAGGGTCACAGTCTGTACACATATGGTGTGGTGGGTATGTGAAATGCACTGCACTGTATAATTACTCACCTTTTTTAATAAACTCCCCAATCTCTGCTGAGACCTCCAGTGGCAGCACAAGAGGGACCTGCGTATTGATATTACACCGGGAACGGTGGCTGCTTTTATGGGCTCAGAAGGCTCCTTCACTGATGTGTAACGGAGCTCTGGAGCCAAACGTGCATTTGCAATGCCTGTTGGGCTTGAGCCAGTCCCACAGGCTGTCACGATCCACGCCTGCTGTTTGCAAAATTAGTCCTGTCCCACACACGGCTGGGAGGTGACAAGACGTGGTAGGATGCAGCTTTAAACACCGGTCTGTGGTTCCCCCAAAGTGTATGGCACTGATCTGCAGTTCCCATGTGCTTGTGGTCAGGAGGAGCTGGTGACAATTTCGGGAAGCTCTTTGGTACCTGGGTGCCTGCAGGTTGCCAGCTGCCGATGCAGGCAATGCAAACTCCCTCAGGAGCGCATGCTTGTCCACAGGGACTCATGGGTCAGGGGCATTTGTTTGGCTTCCTATTGCAACAACAGACACCCAAACCTGAACAAAAAGAGTTCTATTCATGGAGAAGCAGTGATGTTCCTCTTTCCCAAACTAAGGCATATTACTATCAGTTTGAAGCATTAGACATCCCCACTCCCGCTGTGCACTCTCCACCCTGATGTCTCCTGGTTCTTATCCACAGCCTTTGGCACACACATTAGTGCTGTTTTACTGCCCAGTTCATATCCCAGACATCGCAACCCAAATGTGCTCATTTCCTTCTGCTCTGGGGACCCTGTGCCCCTACCTGAACCAATTCCTGGCCCTCATCCTTGAAGTACCTCAAGCTGTTTGAGTGGAAATTGTCAAGCACACACAGTTGGAGGGTCAGGATCTGCTGCAGGAGCAGGTCTGTGCTGGTATCCAGGGTACCTGGTCCCTCTCCTCCAGTCACTCTCTTGTTTTCCCCTGGGAGGGTCTTTTCCTTCCTCACCTGCCAGTGTATCTGGGAAATGAGCTCACCATACTGTGGGTACAGCCAGCTGGAGATGGAGGCAATGCCAGATGGTTTAGTGGATTATCTCTAAGTCCCTTCTGAAGCTCACACAGTGTCACATTAGCCCCAAGCACCATCCTTACTCACAGCTTCTTGCAAACCCTCAGGCTTTGACCCTGCTTGGTGTTTGATTCAAAGCTCACAAAATCTGTTCCCACCATGCTTGGACCTTGAGGCAGGACCAGAGATCAATCCAGATCAATGCCGTGTACGCTCACACAATTTCTAGGAAGCCTGAAACCTCTGTAGAAAATACATCTCCTCAGTGGCTGTTGAAATGTTGGTGTTCTCCCTTGTGGGAAGTCAACCTCTCTTTGCCCTTGGGACTCTCATCATAAGACCAGCAATGGACCTGTCTCACTTACTTCAGACTGTCTATAACAAAGAAGTTCAACTATTTACAGAGGGCCAGAGCTGGGCAGGCTTGTTCTCTTCTGCCTATGCAATTAATACATTCCCCATCACTGATTATTTGCCAAGCACAGATGGGCTCAGAGGCCATTCCCTTGTAAGGTAAATGGTATAGACAAAGGAGGCATTGCAGTTTGGGGGAACAACTAGTGCACCCAAGTCTGAGTGAGAGACAACTATGGGCTTGTAAGAGGCAAGAAAATGTCATGCCATGCAAAACAGTACAAGAAGGTGAGAGAGTACAGAAAAGGAGACATCGATATCGGCTTATCTCCCTCCCACTTCTCTCTCCTTGTGAATGTCCCATGTGGCTACAGGGCCACATGGACGTTTGTCTGCTTTTATGTTCTACTAACTGCATTGGTGCCCCTCAACAGTGAAATATATTCCCTTGGACTAAATGCTACTAATGACATTCACCTTCTTATTGAAAGCCAATGCAAGCCGCAAACCCAAGATTTCCTGGAGAAACAGGGGAGAGAACACCCCATGTGATTTTCAGTAGCTATATAGCTTCTATTTTAATTTCCTCTTTTCCATCCCATCTGAATTGTGTCTGTAGCAAGCCTAAGGAGGCTCAGCAAAACCTGAACTTGGAATAGGAGGGAGATTAAGAGGATCAGGCAACTGGCTCATAAGCGGTGGAGAAACCTTGTGATGGGAGAGAAGGAGCCACTAGGGAAATTTTGATAAGAAACAGGATTAAATTACATCAGTTTGCATAGCTGAGCTGTATCAGAACCTTGCCCTATGTTACACACAGTGGACTACGGAGTAATGCAAAGAGTCACTACGTCACCTCTGTTTTCTTCTTCCCACAGCAAGTCTCACCTGTCAATCACCATAAATTGTCAGATTAGACATTTACTATCTGGTGGGGTTAAATGTGTTACTTTCATGCGCTAGCTGGAAGCTCATAATTAGCTCACACCTTCTTATCAGAGACCAGCTTCATTTTCCTGTTGTTCTTACTTTTATAGCTGTTTTGCCTCTGTAAATCTGTCTCCACCAGGGATGCCTCATTTACATTCACTTATTGCAAGACTGAGCTAAATTAATGTTAATTGACTCCAGTTCTGAGATGTTTTAGCCACCATTTCCCATTCAGGGCAAGAAGGTTTCTGACCATCTAGGTGCATGAACTTTAAAGATGCTGGGCTAAATTCTGTCCTTTGGTAAGGCAATATCCACCTAGAGTAAGTGTGTACTTTAAAGTGCAGTTGCTTCAGTGTAAATTAGGGCAGAATCTACTCCACCACTAATTTTTTCCAACCTCTAATTAGAAAGCTACTTGCTAAAACAGTTCCCTCCTGCTAGGAAACTTTGGATCCATTTGAAGTTTGGAAAATATCTTGCTTTTATGTCTGGACTCTCTAGGGCTATTAACATGTCCTGGGGCTGCTGAAATGACTTTTCACTTCCATACAATTGCACTGATGAAGTTAAATTGTAATTATCTGCCTTATTTTCCATTTTCATGTTGCTTGCTCAGTTTCTCACCATCCCTGCTGCTTTATATTCTGAAAATGTTGAAGTAGAGTGGAGAACTGGGCATGGTTCATCACTTGGATAACTTAGCTCTAGCCCACCATTATCGGCAAAATAGATGCTAAGGGATTTGGTCTGTCTTTTTTTTTTTAGCTTTTCAAGCAGGCTGTCGAGGGAACAGATTTTAGCCAGATTAAACAGATTTAGTGTTTGTGCATCTTGTTACTTGCAATGGTATTGGGGAGGGGGAGCATGCTTGAGGAATCGCTATCAGTAGTGTCTGACTCCTGTCTCGAGGTATAGAGGAGCACCCTGCATCTTGCCAAAAACGCTTACTCATGTCTCTAGGCTGCATTTTCCAATGCTCCTGCCATCCTCCCTCGCAGCCATTTGCTGTCACCAGCTGTTTTATAAACCTCAGCGCGGGCTTTGTTCTAGTAGATCTTGACGGAGCCATCAGACTATGGGAAAAGTCTCTTCACATGCGGTTAGCACCAACACTGCCCTGAAGCCCACAGCACACAAAGGTCGTATTTTTAGGGAAGACAGTAAGATGTGGATCTTGCCATATCCACTTCAGTGCTCTGTTGCTGGCAGCCAGTGTGTTTCCAGTTTGAAAAAGGACTGACAGTCCCAGATGCTCTGAGCACCTGTAAGGTGAGTGGGCCATGGCACTAATTGACTAGTTAAGGAAGAGCATGATCGACACTGAGCAGCATGGCCAGATCGTTCACATTTTGAAGCCTGTGAAGACTTTGACACAAGAAGATTTTCCAGCCCACTCCAGTTTTATTTTAACTAGGGACTTTCTTATATTGGAAAGAGCCTTCAGAGCCTGGGTACAGGATCTTCATGAGTCTTTTCCAAAGTCTCATAATGAATGATTGTGGTCATGGGTATTTTGTTGAGCAGGAAGATCCTGGCAACAGATGGTGCATTGCAGACAGCATTTTCAGAATAAAGGTGGCCTCTGGTTTTGGGGGAGTTTGCTATAGAGTAGAGACCTGTCAGATCATGATAAGAATACACCCCAGCTCTTTAAATCCAGGTCTTTCTCAATAACAGAGACAAGAGTACCCAGTACCATGCTCAACCAAACAAATGCACAAGATAACAGACCCACCAACCTTTCATTGGGAAAGACTCTCCCCCAGAAAGTTGATGCTTCAGTAAAAGTGAAAACAGCATTTTCTCATGGGAAAAAAACAATTACTTGTATTTAGGTAGAGAGCTGGAAACTGAGTGCTGGAGCAGTTTGGGTGCTTTTGCTGGGACAGAAGCCTGTTTGTAAATCTTGGCAGGATTTTTTCTAAATGACTCGGCTGGTGTCTCATCACTTAAATCAGGCAAATTTCTCGGATTTCACTTTCCTTCATTTTTTGTCAAAGATATATTTTAATCGGGAGTTTTCAGATGTCCCGTTTCTGGCAAAAAGGATGCAGGGCAATAAACAATGTTTCTTTATATTTTTCTGCAAGTTATCCATATTTTCCACAGTTTCCCAACTTTGGAAAAATTACAGACTGCTGATAGGAAGGAGGAAGACAGAAAAAATGCTCAAAATTACTTACAGTGTAGTGAACTACTTTAAACAGTGAAAACTACAAGATATTTTTAAGACTTTTTTATTTCAAAGTATTATGTTGGGATCCTGTGGACCAGATTTTATTTTGTGAAACTGCTTATTCATGTTTTGACCATCTCCCTGTCTAGTCCTTCCATAAGGAACCTCCATTTGACTATCCAGCTGCTGTTGCTCTTTTCAATTAATGTTTTACTGTTTAAAAGATCTAAAAAAATGCTTAAAAGCCTTCTAATGTCCATCTCAAAACTAAATTGCCACTAATTATGCCTTTCTGAATTTCGGAACTTTTTTTTAGTCTCCTGAAGGTGTTTCAATGCACAACTATAATAAACTATATCACTGTAAAAGGAAAAAATGTCATGGCAATCCTCAAAACGCAGCTTTCGGACCAAGTCAACACTACCCAGTTATTTTTTTGGCACATGACCTTGGTAGAAGTTTTGGGGTAACCACTAAAGGAAAGTATTTCAGTTGCTTAGAATCACTGGAGCAAATAGACCCATTAACCACAATACTGCTAAGTGACATTTTTGCAACAGTTGACTGATTTCTGCCTAATTTTCACAATATTTTGGTGTAGATAGAGGTGTGTGCTACTTAGGGGAGGCCTTGCACTTGTATGGAATAGAAAAACACATTAGCAATGAGTCACCTGAAGTCACAAGAGTGACAAGGGATTCAGTGATAATGTGAGGAGTCAGGAGCCCTAGCTAGAAGAGAGCTAGAAGAACATTGTAGATGACATAAGGAAGGACCTTGAGCAGCCAAGCCAGAGTAGATAGGACTCCCTGGGACAGGCCCTCTGTAGAGCTTGTAGTGGGTTAAGTGTCAGAGTTGGGAAGCACCAACTGTGTTGCCCGTGCAGCAGAAATCCCAGCAGGTTGCACTCCAATGGCATTGAAAGCTGGTACAAGTCACCTTACTCGTCACCTTGATAAGGCTGCAAGTCTTGCATTTTCTTGGCTAAAGGGGTGGATTTTGCACTCTTCTCCTTCTATTAGTGACCTTGGGGAGTCAACTGGGATTTTTTTTCCTTAATTTGACCTAAGGAGCAATGGATCTGGTTGAAGACAGCAGTTGGTTCTCCCTCCATAACCAGCAAAGAAACGCTGAGTGGTGGTGGATCCTCCAACAAGCCTCTTTTCATAGAATCATAGGGTTGGAAGAGACCTTTAAAGATCATCCAGTTCAACCCCTCCCACCCCCGACAATGGGCAGGAACATCTTTCACTAGATTAGGTTGCTCAAAGACCCATCCAACCTGACCTTGAACACTTCCAGTGATGGGGCATCCACGACTTCTGTAGGCAACTGTTCCAGTGTCTCACCACCCTTAGCATAAAGAATTTCTTCCTTATATCCAATCTAAATCTATCTTTTTTCAGTTTAAAACAGTTACCCCTTGTCCTGTCACTAAAGGTGCTGGTAAAAAGTCTCTCTGCATCTTTCTTATGAGCTCCCTTTAAGTACTGAAAGGCCACAGCAAGGTTTCCCCAGAGCCTTCTCTTCTCCAGGCTGAACAACCCCAACTCTTTCAGCCTGTCTTCATAGAAGAGGTGTTCCAGCCCTCTGATAATTTTTGTGGGCCTCCTCTGGACCCACTTTTCTCCACTGCCTGCTGAAGGAGCACAGGAAAAGCAGCTTAATTAAGTGCACATCTTTCAGGGTAACAGAAGTAGGAATAACATCAAGGGGACACTCATGTCTCCTTGTCTCCATGCACTCTAAGTAGCTTGAAACGATGCCTTAACCCTCAAACAGCTGAAGTGAACATTTTGCCTGCATTCCAAATACAAAAAAGATGGAGAATATGAGTTTCCAAAAGAAAAAGGAGCTTTTGAGTAGAAGAAAAGAGAACTGTTTGGGCCAATACAAATATATTGTATTCCAAATTGTTTTGGTTTCAACCATTCAATTGAAAAACAGAAAAAAACTCACCACCTTACATCTATATTAAGTCAAAATAATTTTTTCATTAGAAAAAATTAGAAAGCCAAAGTTTTGGTTTAGAAAATATCCAAATAAAATGTTTTAATTATTTTTGATGGGCTTGAATTTGTTGAAAGAGAGCCCTTTCTGACAACATAAATTCATTTTTGACAAATCAACACTTTCAGATAAACAAGTTAAATAAGTTTCCCACACCCTCTGTCTGGCTCATCTACCTACACCTTAAATTCTCCGGCACTGTTCATGTCTTTCAGGATCTAGCAGAACTGGGGTAGATCCTTCAAGCATTGCCAGAAATGCAAATCTCAAATTGCTAGTGTAGCTAGGGATATGTTACAGCATGAAGCTGAGGCATATGTTGTCCACCAGAAAGGAACAACCTGGATTTAGCAGGACATAGACAATCTAAGGACCTCATGCATGTGAAGTCACTGCAGGTCCATCCACACAAATGCATTGCTAGGGTGCAATCTGCAGCTCCTCCGTCTTTTCCCTGGTATGGCCAGACAGGAATTGACCCTGGATTTGAAGTGGCATTTCTAAGAGTGGAGATTACTAATTTCCTTGAGTTTCAAACACAACCATTCCCAACTCAACTTCATAGTAGTAAGCTGATTCCCTTTACACCAGAGGAAATGCATTTCTACCTCACAAAAGGAAGAAGAATTGGCTTTCCAGTGATAAATGTTTTGGACACGTGTTAACTATTCTCCCCAAAGAACTGATGCCAAGATTTTAATTTTTTTGATTTTAGGAAGAGAACAGCAGCTTTTTACGCTCTTATGAACAGCTGTACAAAAATATAATTAACTGTTCCCTGAGTTGTTGACAGCTGGCAGCACCATTTCATGGTGAAATATCAAAACTATAATAATTCTTTCTTGTAAAGGGCAGGTAACCTGCAACAATTAGGAGTTTTTAAAAAAGTTGTTCTCCTTTTTGGAGAGAGTGAGTATACAGTTTAACTTAACCCTGCAGACTTTGCCCTGTCTTCCCCTGAAACAAGAAGGAAGATCAGCAAGAACACTCTACAAAGTATTCACTATCTACATCCCATTGTGGGATATCATGGGACGGTAGTGGATTTCAAAGCCAGCAAAAAGCTGAAGGACACTGCTTTTATTATTAGTTAGGGAGAACATCTGTCCCAGTCCTTTGCCTTGTCAGGGTGATTATTCCAATCATACAGGAAAAACAAACTCCTCCATTGAAAACAACTGGATAAGAAAATAAGAGGTGAAACAGAATTCTTTGTCTGCCACATAGGATATCTGATATCCTGCTGCCTGAGAAGAGTCTCTCATGAAAAACAAAAAGAAGAGGGGGAAAAGAGTAACTTGGATTCTCCTCTCCTTTAGACTGGGTCAGCTGGGAGATGTTCTGGTGCAGTCTTTCTCAACAACTCTTTAAATGAAAAGATTTTCTGCTAGATACCAAAAAAGAGAGATTTTTTCAAACCAAATTCTGACACTGTGAAAACATGTGTTTTCCCATGTGCAACCAGAAAACATACCTTGGGATATTTAAATCAGATGGCTGAATGCACATTTGCCCAATTTGTGCATACAAATTCTGCCTGATGAATGTCTCCAGATGGCTCACCTAAGGTTACGTATGAAAAACGTGGTTCTTCATTCATTTTATAAGTATGGATAATCTCCTTGCTCAGCCAGCAAGTAGCTGTGTCTGAAGACAGGGCTGTGCACAACCCACCACCACCACCACCACCACCACCACCACCACTGTTGCAGGTGGGATCTCCCAGGTCCTCGGACAGAGGAAACAGTTTGTAATCCCTGACAGGGACCAGAGAAAGGGAAGGGTCATTTGAGGGAACTGCAGGAATTATCCCAAATTAGGTAAATCCAAGAAATGACTCAAGCAAGACCTTTTCATCCTTTTCTCATTACTACATCTGTTCTCCAGAAAGAAGCTGAACTCTGGACAGGAAACCACTGAGGGCTTCTCATATCCTCCACTTCCCATTTGCACAACTGAGGAGCTTTACAAGCGATAAAACCTTTTATCATCATAGGTGCATCCCATGGTTTCTTTCCCAAGCATGCAAAGATTGTGCATGACCATCTGCAACTCTATACACATATAAGCAGGGAGAATTTTTCTGGGACAGGAGGGGAAAATCCAGACTGAGTCTAAAGCCAAATGCTTAGGATGACATTTATTTCCTATTAGCGAGGAGATCAAGCAAGCTTTGTTAGCTAGGAAGATCCGGGTTCCTAGATGCTGTGTGCAAGAGTTCCTACATCTGTGCAGAGCAGTGGGAGAGAGGCCAGGAGGGTCCAGGGAGTAGCCTCGGGTTTGCCATGGGTTGCCTGCCTCCCCTCTGAGTGGCACCTGGGCTTCGCTTCTCCCCAATAGCCTCACTGTGCGATTGCTGGTGTCAAACAGGTATCCACAAATGCTTGTTCCAGTGCAACAGAGCTTTTTACAGCTTGGCTTGAGCCAGTCTGGAAAAAAAAGAAACTGGTTTTGAGACAGAAGGGGACTGTGCTCACAGGGAACTCGTTACCTTGTGCAACTTCCTTGTGCAGAGAAGCCTTTGGATATGTGTCAACCTTCTCCTCTGTAAAGTGGGGCCAGTCAGGTTGCTTTAGCACACCAAGGAGAAATAAATTTAAGACTGAGGTAAATGTGATATATACTCAGATTGTCATGACTCTGAGACTGGAATGGAGATATCAGCTTTTCTCACAAGCCTTTCTGTAGGGCACTAATGATGGTACTGAATCCATATACTGCTGATTAGACCATCGAATTATCCTCAAAATATTTTCATACTTGCCCTTCCCCTTCTTCTTCATCAGATAACTTTAATCCCAAGGTCCTTTGGGAGACTTTGTTGATCTCAGGCGCCTTTCAGTAGTTTAAAAAGTGTTGAGCCATCATGTCTCCTACACACCAAGACTTCCTTCTAGCAGAGTGATGCCAATTGCTGGTGCAGTTTCCTGGTTGAGTTTTAGATCGTAAAAGCAGATATTTATTTCTTTGGAAATGCTGTTAAAAAACTTTACCTTCATACCAGGCAAGCAAAGGTTGAAATCAGGTTAGACGGTGCATAATTTCATACTTATGTTCCTAATTGTGTTTTTGCAGTGTTTCACATTACAGTTTTTCCTTGTCTCCTAAGCCTCTTTCACTTGATAAATATACTTGTATTATGAAACTGCCCACTTTCTACATTCTTTTTCACTTTCTTCTCTCACATCAAAGCCAATATAAATAAAGAATAAATTGTTGAACTAACAAAACTGTTAAGAGAATACACTTTTTCCCCTGCAGCTGTAAAGATTTCCAATACCCTAGCAGAACTGTCTTAGATCAGTAATTGTTAATGGGATAAAACAGTGTCAAAAGGTAAACATCGTTGTTTGGTAAGTCAGGTTGACTGTTCCTTTCTGGACGCTGTATCTTGCCTGTCTGCTTTTGTTTTGTTAAGATTAGCTGTTCTCAGTTTAAGGGAGTAGCCAGAAAATGAATTTTGTATACACAGCTCTGTTTGCAACTTCCAACCCCTGCACTTTTTCACTTTAGCATGGCTAGCACGTATCCTGCTTCCGAGCAGCTTTCACAATACGTCCTTGCATAATCTCTAAATCAGTTATTGCGGGAGCAACACTGAGTGAACCTCAAAAGATGAGCTAGTGAAAGTCACACAACCGAAAGATTTGAAAGGCATCAAAAATCAGGAGCTCAACAATTCTAGCACGTTGGACAACAGTCTGACTTTTGTCATAAGGAAAACTAGGAAGATATCAAGCAAACTTTTATGCTGTTTTCTGTAATAGTCCTTGTGATACCTATTTTCTCCCAGGAGCAGTTCGTGACCTTGCTAGGGCTGAGGACTGCAGTCCTGAGTCTAGTCCCCCAGGAATTTATGTCTGAGCTCCAAATAATCTAGTTGTCTCATTTTAAACACAGGTTGGTGGCAATAGCCAGTCTGACAAAATATTAACCCAGGTTGGGGAATGACCCTGAACACAGTTTGCCCTTCCCAATTTTCAAGAACACAGATCTCATGAGATGACCTGAGAGGGTGGATTTTCTCCAACTGCAATGAATGCTTTGCCAACACACCACCTTTACAGCCTAACATCTCACATAGCCGGTAGATACCTTGGTGTTGAGACAGATCTAGAGTAATAAACGTGCAGAAGAACATTAAGTATACTAACAGTTAAATGGGAGCTAACAGACTTTTGAAGGTCTAAGTTTTGGCTCTGGGCACCTAAAATGCCTGTAATATCAAAGTCCTTTTGCCGATTTCACCACTTTTCTGCCTCTGTTGGATGCAGCTGATGGACAAATACAACATTCGGTATTCGGCAGCAGTCAGACTGCCATCATCATGCACCACTGTTGGGTTGGAGGGTGGCTGGAGGGAAGCAACCAGGACCTCTGTGAGAGGCGCACAGGTAGAGTACTGTATGTAAGGAGAAGTCAAGAAACAAATACATATTTCTTTGTTAAACAGATTCCAATTAAAGACCCACAGGTAAACATTCAGTGGGTTCACTCAGGAGAATCAATATTCTCGACGCTCCAAAAAAACACTGAAAGAATGGGATAAAGTTAAGCAAGGGGAATTGCAGAGGTCAGTTTGGACAGTTTGCCGACTGTAAGATCTATACGAAAATCTGTGCAGAGTTTGCATAAATCTAATTTCCTGTTTAATATCCCTGCGTGCATAGTTATATAGCACTGCTAGGGCTAGAAAACTCTCTAACCATGTTCAACCCACATGGTTAAATCTTGGTTAAGAGTAAGTACTCCAAGTTAAACACATGTTCTGAATAGGGGCCTATGTGCTTGTGCAGTACCCCTGTCTGTGAAAATCCGCAGCTCTGTTACTACATGCAGAAATGCCAGCAGCAGAAGTGGGATATCTGACAAGGAAATCCTGAAAAAATTGGAGAACATGCATCTAGGTATTATACATATGATGCTTCTCTGGTTTTAGACCATTTATCTCAAGAAAAATCTAAACAATGCTGGAAAAAAAATATTGAGAGGATTTCCAGTGAACAATATCAGAGTTTGTCCACCCAAAACTTGGTGGTCTCCATTGCTAAATTCATCCACTTCATTAAGGCAGGTCTGCAAGTGAGCACTTGGCATCTTTTACAATTCCCTTTGACTGACAATCTCTAGATCTCTATCAGAAGTTTTCTTTCTTGATGAATACATGTTGCTTCAGCTATGCCTGATGCAACCTTCCAATATCACACAACATCTGCATTCATTCTGTGGTTTGTAGGTCGTTTTTTTGGTCCAGTTCTTCATCAGCTTTTGAAACAGCCAGAGGGAGCGCTTACGTTTTAAAGGCATTTACTTCTCTGTCACGGTCAGTTATAAGTTTGTTCTATACTACTTTCCTTTGATGGTGTGTCATGCTTTTTGCAGGCAATTCGTACATTTGCAAGAGCTACAGCATCCCTGTGTGGAGCAAAGACTGGGATGTGAAGGCAGTTCTCAGTTTGTGCAACACAAAGGCGATGGTTGCCCGGGTTGGGACTTTTGGGTATTGCAGAAAGAGGCTGCTATTGTGCTCTATGTAATCATGCTTTGTTGGGTGAATGCATGCCAGTTCTCATTAATGATGTTACTGTTACATTATGCTAATTGTATTTTTGAAGCTCTGTAACTCTGATTTTTTGAACAGCTCAATAAAAAAGTTAATTAAAAAAAGATGTTCTCTGAAAAGGGCAAGAGAGATGCTCTCTCAGGAGCTAGGGGGAGTAACAAAGGACAAGCTTCATCTGTACTGTCTAACTGATCTTAGACATAAAGACAAGTTATTAATTAATTAATGCTGCTTCAGATGATCTGAAAGTACATGAGCAGGAACTAGGCTGTGGACAACAGGAGGTAGGAGATATGAGCAAGAAGCAGCAGAATTTCCCTCTTGGCTTCACCCTTCCCAGCAATCCCCTAATTAGGAAAAATTATGAGTCTATGCTCCCCAAGATTGCTTAGAGAGCAGATTTCATAGGTTTCAAGAAGGTGATGACTTGAAGCTGTTGCAAGATGTGACAGAAGGATGTCCCACACAGATGTGCTCTGCAGAGGCAGGGAACATCAGGAGACTTCCACTTCCTTCTTCTGGATGGAGACTCTCAGGGGGAGTTCAGCAGATTTCTTGTGCAAGAGCAGCCAAATCTTTAAAGCCTATTTCTAGAAGGATATTTAGTCACACAAATAAGTTCTCTGATCTAGGTTTCAATCTCTCCTGTTATCTCAAAAGTCCATAAAATAAGGCTTTTCCACCTCATTTATCTCATCGCTTCTATTTTGACAACAATCTCTGGAGAACAGGAATGGACTTTCTACACATGTAACTGACTACTGAAGTAAGCAATAACAACTCGACGGGAAAGTTAAGAAGTAACATAGAATACAATCTTTCCATTGTAAGACTTCTGAAACCTTTCCAAATTTTGCTTTTTGCTGTTGTTTGGGGGTTTTTTTTGTGTGTTGAGAAAGACTCTTCTTCCCACACATTTTTTTTTGTTCTTGGTCTGCAACTCTGAGTATGACTATGAAGTTCGAATGGCTCTTGCTGGTCAGAGTCTATGGTGCTTCTGTCTTTCTGTCAGTTCATGTGTCATGCAGACAACCAAAACCCACAGCAATAAAAACTTCACAGTACAACAAACCCCCATGTGGTTGATGTATGCCACATGGTGTATTCTGTTTGTTACTGGTCACACTTGGAAATTACTCCGTTTCTTTTTGCCACCCAGGTCCATTGTATAAAGCAACTTTTTCCTGTTTGAAGTCCAGTGTGGTTTTGGGGAAAAAAATGAGGCATTTCTCTTGAGTGAGTTAACAAATGTCATTAGAGAACATAACTAGATTTTTCAGAGACACAGTTCTTATCTGCATCTGTGATTTTCCTCCTTTTTTTCAGGCTTTGTTTCCTTAATGTTTGTGGTCATACAGACATACATAAAGTAAGTAAAGCCAAACACAGATACTGCTTTTCTTTAAGAATATTTTAAAGCCTTCAGTTAAAATCCAGTGATGTGCATGGTATTTTTCCATGATTTAAGGGTCTGCCACATACAAAAATATTCATCATGTCTTTTGTACAAATGATCCTACACAGAATAGCTTGCGCTGTTCACAAAGGAGAATGCATGTAAAAATAAATGTAGCTACTAGCTAACAGGTCTCAGGAGACAAGCCAAAATATTTTCCATTTGTTTGGCTTGGTTTTTTTTTGGTTTTGACACAAACAGCAATTTTAGTGAGCTGAGTCCAAATGTATTCTCAGCTGGGGAGAAAGGACTGATTGATGGTGGCAAAATATTAAACTCTTCAAGGTCCCTGCTTCACAGTATATAAAACCAGTCACATCAGCTCATGTTTCACTTTTTATGTCTTTTCTGTGAAAAAGACACAAAAAATCCGATAAGCATAGCCCAAAGCTCCACCAATCTGCCCATACAACCAAACTCCTCAGCACGCAATTACTTACACATTTATCATGAGAAAAAGACACTTTTAGATAAAATGGGTCTAAGGGGTCAGAATGCAAATATGGTGTGAATTTGCTCTAAGAGTGTGAAGCATGGCTCCTACACATCTCCATGCATTAAGGCAACGGGCGCTGACATCTAATTGCATCAGCTGGCTTATGGTTTCTAAAGGCCAATCTAGTCACCAAAAATCATCAGGGGCTGTTTGGCTTCAAACCTCCTTGGTGTGGACACACTTCATGCTTATGGGTGAAGACATGCACAGACATGTTGGTCAAGAGCAAGACAGGTAGCTGAGGAGGTGCTGAGAATTGTAACTAAATTAAGGTTTAAATAACAATACTCCACGTTCCTGACAGCTACTGCTACTTTATATTAATCTGGCTGCTCTCGGTTTCCCCATCACTGAGAGACAGTAGGGGCAGAAGCAGGATCTCTGGCTCCAGCCTTACCTGGGTAAACCGGGCTTAGGAAACGGTGTGCTTTAACTGCTAGATTGCATGTGGGAAGCTTGGTCCTGAGGACACATTCATGCCAAGGATTTATTTTTTGCAAACACTGCTGAGCTAAACTCAGAGGTACTCATTTCTCCTTTCCTTCCCTATCAACCGAGATACATTTTGAATGCCAAGACAATAAAAGCATCTCTACTTCTGCAAAGATCTATATGGGAAGGAGATTTCTCCCAGGCTGAACATGATCACATTGTTTGCCTGGCTTGTGTCAACAATGTTTCTGTGCTTGAGCCTGGCAGCCCAAGCAGCAAGTGATGCCAAAACAGTTTTGACCACTACACTCAAAAACATCAAAGGACAATACTTCTCCTCTGAGAACAATGGCCAGACCTTGACAGCCATTACTCACAAAAACTCCTGTGCTCTAGTATACCCAGAACTTTTTGGCATTTTGCAGTAGTGCAGAGGCATCAAGTTGCCCTCCAGTTTTTAGGGTCATGGTGAATTTAAGAAACCACAAATGAAGATGAACTCATAGATGTCCTACCAAGATACTTGCCAGCAACATCCAGCCAGCATGTTTCATGCACCATGTTTAATACAAGTTTAAACCATCATGGAAGGTACAGGATGGGCACAGGCACTGCTGTGTTAAGTTGCTCTTAGGTGGGAACTTCCTAGTGGGTGGCTTCCCAGCCATGGCTCAGTACTCCTGGAAGGCAGGCGGGGGTGTGTGCAGTAGTTCTTTTGTTGAAGAGGACATTTGTAACTGGAGAGAGTGAGATTAAGATTACAAGATGCAAACACAGAATAATGACAAGATGAAGTTCTCCAGCACACACTGCTTGAACTGTTCTGAATTACAGGCTAGAAGGGTGCTCTCAATAGCTGCAAATTGACAGTTTGCTAGACAAAGTGATGCTGGGATGTCACATATATCTGATAAAATGCACTCAACTTTGTCATTTCCCCTTTAGAAGACTGATAAGGGCTCACGACTTATTGTGACATATTACCTGAATTACCATAATTTTATCCACAAACCAGGATGCAATTGTGAAAGGCACAATTCAAGACCTATGATACAAGAGCTGTTCTTATTCTCAAATGATTCATGCTGGAAGTGTGATGCTGGCACAGATGGAAGAGGAAGGGCAAGGACAAAACCCAGGCAGATCAGGAATGGTCTCTACCTTCCAGTAGCTCAACTGCAAAGACAGGAGTGACAGCTCCATGGATGCTTGTGGATCCCACCTCCCTGGTATGAGTCCCCAAAGGAGGACATGGTAAGGGACCCCTTGAAAAAGTGTGGACAAAGGTATTGGAAAGTGCAGTCAAGCCTGAAAGCTAACAAAGAGGCTTAATGCCTTCACGTTGTAGCATCCTCACTCAAAATGGTACCTCTCTTGTAATAGGATGCAGGTAATCACTTGCAACTGCCACCAGTTTGAGCTGAAATAACTTTTTTCCCTCAGCACTAAATGAGGATCAGACCTTTTTAGGGCTTTTCTTGTTTTGTTTTGGTTTTCTTTTTAAATTTGTTTTTTTATTTTCAGGTCAAAATTAATAGGTCAGATTAGAGACAGAAATGAAACACAATCAGTCAGGTGTTCAGGCTGCCATGGCAATCCATTAAAGACTCCTGTCCCTGCTCTACCAGAAACACAGTTCTGATGCAGGCATCAAGAAAAATTGTGTGCTCTTGACTTAAAAGCTTTGCTAATTATCCCCCTCTATAAAAAGCAAATAATATTAAAAACCCACTAACCAGGTTCATGTACCTTGTTTACATAAACCGTGTTGCTTAGAAATGTCAATGACCGATTTCAGAAAACACAGAAAGGAAAGAACAGAAAACAACTGATGTTTGTAAAGCTGGAAAAGGATGACACAGCCCATGGACATGTCTGTGCTGGGGCATGGGAAGGGAAGGCAATGTAATCCTTGCGGACGGGCGCTGAAGGGAATCACACCTGCCTGCTGCCTGCATGAGCACAGATCCGCTTCTGTTTGCCCTGGTTAGTAAGAGAAAAACAATTTTATTCGGAACACTGGAGAACTGTAATGGCATGGAGTCATTTCTCCCCAGGCATTTAGTGTAGATATTAGGAAAAGTTTAAATACACTTAAAATTAGAAGAAACAGGCTTGTGACATCTCCCTCTCTGGAACAGGTTATATTTGTCAGGGATACAGGGAGATTTCACAGTGTTTCGTTCTTCCCTCAATTTCTAGGATCCCGTGATTTCAATAATCATTCAAGTTTTGTAATGTTGTCTGAACTAGGCAACTGTTTTGAAACTTTCCAATACAGAAATCACTTACGATTACAAAAGGACTGAAGGCTAGAAGAGAATTGCATCATCACGTCTTGGCGCGCAACCACGGCACCGAGTCCTTACTAAAGAGCGGTGTTCTCCTAGCCAGCCTTAAATGGCTTGTGCTCATACCCAAATTCAAGCTGACACCTGCCCTGACTCTTGATAACAATAACTCAGTGGCGAGCTGGATTCTCTGCCATAGTGGAGTCAAAACACCCATGCCTTGGGATGCATGCCAAGCACCAACCAGCAGTGCAGGAAAGAAAATTCTTCCATTCATTAACTATTCCTAAATTGGCCAGTACAGTGTTTCTTGTTCCTTTCTCCAAAGCCCCAGTGAAATATAGTCTGCTGGAAAGGAGAGAAGACTGGGCTGGCACAACAGGGCACCTCTTGTGTACTTCTACCATGTTGCTTGAAAGACGTTTGGTGCATGGAGATGATGCTGGCACATGGAAAGATTTCAGATGACTCATAGACTGTTTAAAAAAGTTTTGCAACCTGTATGTGTTCCTGTTGCTAAAAGACACCATGTGCCAGTAAATAAGCACCCCCAAAATAGAGAACACAGGGAAAATAAATCCTTTTGCTCATGAGTGAGATGACACAGGCATGGGGCAGTTGGGGCTTTGCAAGTGAGGCTTATAGAATTGCTGCGCTGATGGTGTCCTCTGAGAGCTACTTTAACAGAGGTTTCACAGCAGTTTACAGACCACTTGTCAAAGCAGCATCTCCAGTGCAGGCTCTGGTTCCATCAGACTCTGCCCAGCTCGATCTCCAGAAGGTTTTCCTCTATAACAGACAGATGTTAAGCACAGACACCTCTGGGTCAGTCACCTTGAGCAGAAAAGCCAATTGCTGTCCTTGATCTTGAATTTCATTCCCACCTTCAATGCAAGCTACATGCACACTAAGGACAAGCTCCCTTTCCCACCTTCTTTCAGGATACAGAGGAAAATGTATTTTCCCTCCCCCAGACCCCATCCCCTCCTTTTCTCTTGCATCAGCTGCTATTGGTTTCCTTTAATATCTTCACTTTGTTATAAACTCAGCTGCCAAGCTGATTTGGAGTGCTGTAACCTTTTGTAGGCCAGGTAGGGGCAGAAAGTCTGCCCTGCTTTGTGACATAAACATTGCGAGCTGGGTTTTTTTTTCCCCAAGAGTGTGTTTTGTGGATTTTTCTTTTCTTAAACAATGAAGCAAACTATTCCCAGAGGTAGTGGTGACAGCTACCTGGAAAACTGCCTGGTCATCACTTTAGTGCCCAGTTGATAGAAGAGCACATCACCTCAGCTTTGTAAGGGCAAGAGCTTGTTGCATGCTCTCAGGCAGTGGCCCTCTTGCCTCGCTGGCATCTTCCAGGGACAGACCTGACATATGCGGCCACAGGCAGCCAAACCCTGGTCTTCAGCACATGTTTGATTTGGCAATTGCAAGGTTAGTCAGGTGAAGGAGTACTCTCTCATATTTTTCTGTGTCACCAGTGAATTTGTGTGGCATGGTCCCACCAAGGTGTCTGCCATCCGAGCAAAGGTTTGGTGCAACCTTATCTCTGCCAGAGATGGACACCTGAATGCTCAAATCACCTTTGGTTTGCAAAAAGTTCTCTGAAGTCGGGCTGTTCCCCACACCGCTGGTGCAAATGGGTGCTTTTACACCAATACAGGCTTTTTCCCAGACTAGGCAGGACCTGCTTTAAAACTGAGCAGGTTCCAGATTTGCTATCTGACATGGAGGTGAGCTGCAGCTCGCTAGCTGGATGAGAGTAGAGGTATGCAATGGTGGTGCCCTACTTTTTGTATGCAGCTTTTATGTGAGCAAATAAGGAATTTTATTTGCTGTGCCTGATCAGTCCTCCGTCTATTTGTGATTTAGACTCTCACTCAGAAAGAATCCCGTCAAGGCATCCAGCTCCCCTGAAATGGGACGTAGGCAGGGTCCATGTAACTGCTTATATAGAAAAAACCCAGGTCACTCAAGTTCAAATTCAGGGATAACTTTCCAAATGCTTAGCACCCACAGCTTACATTAACTTTTCAGAAGATATCTGCACTCCTTATTGTGCCGATTTGGGCCAGGTTTTCAGCAGAGATCAGTCTCCAGTCTGCTGCCTCTCAACTCTGGCCAGTTGTTTTGCTGCTTATATGAGAACTGAGCAGATCTGGTGATCTGATCTTCAGCAACATTGAAAAATACCACGTTTCAGGGATTGTACATTGTAGGCATTGCAGTCGTCTGGTGCTTGCCAGACTGTAAGTAATCATGCCAGCAGCTAGCAAGCTGTCAGTTACTAGTGTAAGCTGCAAATTCATCAGGAATTGCTTATATTTCACAAGGGGATGGATAGAGAGAAGATTCATTTAATTTCCCTTTAAAAAGTGTGTGCATGTGTGCGTATGGCAGAGGGTCAAGATAATTTTTGAGACAGATTTCTCAACGGGATCCTTTATGAAGGTAGTCCTGTTGGAGTTAACAGCCCCTCGCCTTGGCACGGCTGCTGCTCGCGTGGCTGGACCTGCAGAGAAGGGCTCTTTCCCCAGGCTGAACCTTGTAGTGGGTGCTCTGAGCTCTGCTCCAGCTACACAAACCTATTTCCCAGCGCCGGGAATACTGCTGAGACCTTATCTTCATCCCTCTGACATTTATGTGGCTCTGTTGCGCTTCTGGAAAACATGATTCCTTTCCCATACCTCAAATCATAAGCCTGGAATACAGGCTCCATAAATATTAATCCAAACAGGGAATGCCAGGGCTAGATTATGTCCTTATCCAGCATTATTTTCACTGGATCAGATACCTGGGCATTAGTGTGTGTCATAAATTCAGACCCAAACTCACTTCCAACGCCTTGTCAACCAGAGGGGAAGGACCCTGCGGGGCGTCTGGTGGTCACGATCCGCACTGAGTCCCTCTCATTAGGTATGGATGGATGTGCACGGGCTGGATCCAGGCACACACATCAATAACACGGTGGGGGAGCACTTCAGAGACCAAGGAGTCAAAATTATAATTTTTGTCATTCTTTCAGCGGTCAAGATCATGGGCAAGGATTCAGACGACTCATCAGTTCTTTGCTGCTGTGTAGTAAGCTTAAAAAATGCAAAGACGTACAATACACCTGGGCCAAAGTATTCAAGCTTCCAGATCTGTAGGCAGAGATGTTTGCACACTTACTTCTTCCCTCCAAGGCCAGAGGAAAAAAGGTATTTTGGAAAAAAATATGAAAATCTCATGAGAAACAATAGAGCAGGCAGCAAGACTCATATGGCCTGTCACAGAGTAATGACTGAGGTTTTTGGTTAGAGTTGCTGATATAATTGCACCGTTGTGCTGAGGAAGTTAAATCCATGGAGCTGGAGGGGCTGCTGGGAGAGTGGTCAGCAGTTTATTTTCTGCACTCCCTAGGAAACTGAACTTGCTGCTTTTTACTTCTTCAAGATATAACTGAGCAAATGAAGTGGAACTTGAAACATTTTTAAGCTTTTTAAAATCATAGAGAGGTGCTTTTCAAATCGGGCGCTGCACAATACTTCAGGCACATTAACCATTTTTGGATGAATCAGGAGTTTTCACGCAAGATTGCATTTTCAACTGAGTACAGGAGATTTTGTACTGATTCCTCCTTCCATTAAGGATCTAGTTTTCAGCAGAGGAAAGGGAGGAGGGTAAGAAAACCAACACAACCACAAAGCAAAAGCTTTTACCTCAACCATGATGCTGCAGCTGCAACCAGCAATGTTTTGCCCCAAATTGCTGTCAGGATGCCCTGTGGGAGTTGCAGGTCAGGTGTTTCAGACCACTTTTCTTCACCTTGGTCCAGCCTGCCGCTGCTCCTGCACACTCTAGCATCTATCCCTCCCCTGCCCGGAGGCATCCTGCTCCTGCGGACATTTCATAACCCTTTTTCTGAGCCCCAGACCCGGTTCTGATTTACACTCGGGTTGCTCTGCTCCAGGCTTGCAGAGGGCAACACGAAACAGAGCAGTAACTGGGAAAGGAAGCTGGCAGGCAAAATCAGGTCAATAATTAAGACTGGAGCAACCCCCATTTGCTCAAGTTGGTTGTGCTACACAAACACCAACTGCCTGGCCTCGGGGCTCTCCTGTATAATGGCAGGCCAACGGGAGTCAATGAGGCCGGCTCCTTTGATCCCAATTTCTCAGCAGCTGTGCAAGTCATGGCCTTTATGTCGCTTGCTGCTGACTCACGGAGAATCACTGCACGATGGTACTATAAAGCTGCCTTGGAGGGCAGAAATTAAATTTGCACTGGCTTTAAGACCCTATTACACTCTGGGACCAGTGGAAAGAGGTCTTTGCACAACCTGGAGTCAGGTTCATTATATTTGCATCCTACTATGATATAAATTAGCATTATTTGAGCATAGTCATTATTTGGAAGAAATGACGATAAATTAAGGTACCAATTTGTAATTAAGGATCGGCAAGCTAGTTAATTAATCTTATATGTAATTAGGCAACAATAAATTACCCAAGCAGGACTATAAATCTATTCAGTGAGCTCCAATGACTGAGTGCATAAAGACCTGCCCCGTACTGTTGGGACCTCTTGACGCCATTCGGCTGCCCTTTGTCTTCCCCCTGACCACCCCCATGTTCCACCTTCAGGGCCTCTGTCTGGTTGAAAGCTTCTTTGGGCAGAGATCATGTCTTTGAAGTGGCTTAGATCCTCCTAGCACAAAGTTTGGGGCCTTCATGAAAGTAATCAATTTTACTGAAATATAGTGCAGGATGAATAGTGTGTTTAGCCCCATCGCCGGTCTCAGTAAGCAGCTTTAAAGCGCCTTTTTACGTGGTGGTTAGTAACGTCACGTGCTAAAGAGCTGTGCAAGTGGCAAGGATGACCAGCTACTGGTCAATATAGGCAGATGGCGCTCAGAAGATCACTGCAGAGCTGGTTTTTAATAGGTTGATGTCTCTCTCACTGGAATTACAGGCTCCACAGTATGCTACATAACATGAATTGCAAGTTCTGAAATGTTTTGGGTTTTGTTTTGTTTTTTTTTTTAAGGCAAGCTATGCAGGGCTACACTTAGCAGGAAGGCAAGATCAGGCAACGCAACTAAATGTCACAGAAGCACAGTTGTTTCAAGTAGCTCCTAATGCTTATTTTCAGAGGAGCTGCCAATATAAAGAGGGATTTGTGACTACAGTTGAGTTAAGGAGCATAAAAAGTACATGATGTCTCTGAAAATTACAGCATCTTAGCTGTTGTTGGCTTAAGGGTCGGCTTTATACAAAATGCTGTGCCGAAGCCAAGCTGTGTCCTGAGGCTCTATGTTAAAACACACACAGCGAACAATGAGAAGAGATAAAGCCTGTCCTAAGAGCTGCATGCATGACCACAAATGTGTTTTATGGCAGCTCAGGGATGGTGCTTTCATTAACCTACCAAAGGCTGCAGCGTACATGTGGCTCTAAAAGGAGGGCACACACCCACTTGGGTGAAGTCTTGGCTCTGGGAAAGCCAACGGGAGATTTGCCATTGGCTCCCACGAAGCCCTTTTCGTCCATTACTGCATCCCTCTTCTGATGACTGTGGGCCAATGTCTCAGCTGGTGTAAAAGCTTCTCTGCATTTACTGGGCTTCACTGATTGATTCCAGCTGAGAATATGGTCTGCTGAACACCATCTTCCCCAGGCAAAAATGCGTATGTGCACTAGCAAAATGCAAGGGTACAATCTTTGAAGCCTCCTCAAAGAAGACTCACAGAAGCCAATAAATGATGTGGTTTATTAGGCAACTTTAGAAAACCCAGACAAAGGGAGATTGCCTTTAGTTGGCCCACCCTCTGACCATCTGAGAGAAGAATTAGTAACTACATCAACAGGCCAATCTCTTGGGTGCTATTAATGGATGCATCTCCACTAACTTCAGTTTTCTCTGACAAAGAACTGGGGCCCTTACATCAAATGCACTTCAGGGCATTATCCATCTCACAATTTGCAAAGGTGTTCATGATTATTTACTGACAAAGCTTCCCTATCATGGAAGTCATGTGTGGAAGCAGAGCTTTGCCAATGCCGAGCAAGTCCCTGCACCAAAGCAAGTTTGCACAACAGTAGTATAATACAGAGTAAACAAAGCATGGCATGAGGCCATGGAGCTGAATGTTTCCAAAAGAGGTATCTTTGTGGGGAGACATGGAATAAGATGATATGAAAGAAGACATAAAACTAAAGCAGAATAAGGAAGAAGAGCCAAAATTCTGCCTTGATTTACTCCCATTATTTCAAACAGACATTTGGAAATGATGGAGTCTGCTTGAAGATCATGAGATTAAAAATAATCCAGGTTCTTCGTCTTTCCGAGATGTTATTTTCTGTTGTTTGTCTTTATCCTGCTTTTAAATAAAACCTGCATCTTGCACAGTGACGTGACTTCAGGGCAGACCTTTGAAAACAACACGAAATACCATGAAATGAGCCAGAGCATGGTGAAAATGAAGAACATGGAGTACCAGTGCATGGCTCAGAGGAGAGCTAGTCACAGCAGAGAGGTCAGGAAGAAGCTGCAAAAGGAAGCCAAGAAGAAGTAAAAAGCAACAAAACTTCCAAACAGAGGAAAACTTTTAAAAAAGTGTATTTTAGGCAGAAGGAAGGGTGGGTGGAGCCCAGCAGAGACCTGCATTGCCATTGTCCTCTTCTAAGTCCTGTTATTGTATCTGGTCTTAGCAACAGGAATGACCAGAAAGCTTCTACTGTGTTTTCAGTAGTAAATTCAAAGAAATGTACTTTTTCAACAATACATTTTGAGAGCAGCTCTCCTTACCTGCTGAATTAAAATCTGTTTCTACCAGCTATCACCAAAAAAATGAAGGCCAAAGTTCACCACCCTGAGATCCAATGGATAAAAAAAGTCTCCTTGAGGCCATTGGCTGTTCAGAGATTGTGAGAGTATCCTTTTCTGAAAATAATCATATCACATCTTTGCCTGTTCTTAAAATCGTATTTGAACTAGTCCTTTTGGAAATTCTTGAGATGCTTGGTTATGCTTTGTTTACTCTCAAATTGGAAGAAAAAACAGTGCAACGCAAGTGGAATTCTAGCTGAGACAAAACCACAGGGACTAGACTGCCCCATTCATGGTTTTCAACCCAGTTTGGCAGATTCAAGGCATTCAGATAGATCTCTGGAAAATAATCCGATATGAAACTAAAGCTGCAATGAACTCAGTACTGAATCTCTTTCCATCCTCGTGGGCCCAGCGCTTCAGCCCTGGGTTTCTATTCTTAGAGCCAACTCTAAATCCTCCATTTTCAGAGTCAACCCATTCCGATTCTAGCTGTCTGTCTAAGGACTTCAACCCTCTTTGGGGATATCAAACTTTTTCTCAGGGGCTTGCATGGCTTATGGAGAGTTTCTCTGAGTAGTTACAAAAGTGGAACAAATCGAAACCTACATGTTATTTTACTCTTTTAGGAGGCACAATTTATTTGCTTCCTTAAGAAAACAAATGCTGACACATCACTTCATTTATCCAGAGTCTGGAACGCTGAAATCTGCGGTAACCATTTTTTTTGCCCACTTTCAGAAATATTTTGCAAGACATACATGTACTCATTAGTTTTTAAAAAATTTCGCCAAACTCACCCACTCGCTAGATAAAAAAGAAAAGGCCATTTCAGTCCAAATCCACAACATGATAACAGGCTTTTAAACAAATAAGCACATTTCTTAGAAAGAATCCATATCTGCTAGATCATTTGAATAGCAGCGTGGTAAATCAGCCCACAGACTAAGTGATACTTGATAGAATAGACAAGCTGGATATAAAAGCTTAAGTTGCTCATATGCAGCCAGCACTAATGTTTGCAAAGCCAAGATTTGCTGTTTAACATTTTGAATGTGGTCTCCAGTTTGACTTTCTCACTGTTGCAAGTGCCTCATGTCAGCATTCCTTGGAGTCTGCATAATGTACATATACGCTGATCTTTAACCTCCGTGTCATCACCCAGACCAAAATCAATAGAGGGATATGACACTGGTGGGACCATTTGCCCATAGTAGTTCAAACAGACAGATGGGCTGTTGTACGAGCATGAGGCCAAAGAAACTTGGAGTCTGTCTAGGGGGTTTTATTTTTTTGGAGTGTGAAATGAAACTCTCAGAAACTGGATGAAGAAGGAGGTGAGTTCTGCTTCAGTGTCAGCAAAAGCACTGCAGGTACTGTAATCTTTGTACCTTGAGGCACGGTGAGAAGGTTGACTGCCTTTGGGCTTCACTGTTTTCCATCTTTTTATTGTATGAATTCCCCCAAGATCCACATAAATATCACTTTCTGTCTTGGACTAAAGTAGCTCATGAATAATAAAAGAAAACACCAGTTACCCTCCATGGTGCCTGTGAAGTTCCTTGTCCTTGTCCTTTTCCTAAGGGACCGTGACCGTTTTCTCGCAGCTTTCTCCCCCCGCAGTGTACGAAATGCGGTTAGGGGTTCAGAGCCTGGCAGCTGCTCACTTGTCAGCCTTGCAGACCAGGATGAGGCAGCTATACACAGGATTAACTCAGATGATGGGTGGCTGGAGGTGACATCAAATGGGACTCCCAATGACACAGCTGCATGTGAAGTCATTCTCCAGTGTTTGACTACAGAAGGCACCCGCTTGCCAAAATTCAAGTCTTTGTGGTCCTCAAGCATCACAAGAGAGACACAAGGTAAAGGTGGAAGCCTCAGTGTTTGGGTGAGTGGAGACGCTTGGAGGGACTGGCAGAACCCGTGCAACGCCAGCCTCAGGGAAGGGTGACTTCACTTCTCCTTGTACTTGGACAGCGCTGAAAAAAGTTGTGCTTATCTATGCTCTGGTTGTCCTGGCTCCAAGTTTCTGCTGGGTCTGAGCTCCCAGTTTGTAACAGTGCCCTTTCCCACCTCTTACGGGGGCTGTAGAGAGTGAAGCACAAAGGTGCACAAAGCAACTTGGTGCATTAATGCTTGAAACATTTTACAGTTGGAGTGTTAGTTGCCATTTCCCTCTCTCTGTATTTCTTCTTTCATGCCCATAGTAGTCCATGACTGAAAATCAGGCAGACATGTTCAATTGTAAAAATAAAGACATATTTAGTTCACATTTTTCCAAATGCCTTTTTTTCCCCAAAAGAATCTATAACTCTTTCTAATATAGCCTAGTTAATATTTCCCTTTCATTCTATACTAGCACAACACCTTGGAAAGATGGGATGAAAAAGGCAGACTGCACTTTAGGAATAGACCACTATTCCCAGGCAAACTGGTCTCAAAAAAAATATCGTAATGAAATCAATATGTATTATTACACATAATGAAGCAAAATGTATATTTTTACATATTAACTCTATTTGCTTTTACTCTTTACATGTAGTCATAAAAATATTTATTTTTGTGCTTAGAATAACAAAATGAAAGCTCAGTGTTCAGGCTTTATCTGGCTGGCACTTATTATTCCCATATGTTAGGGCAACAACCAGATTGCTCTGCCAGTTAATTCTGTGACTCTTTCTCCACCTTTTCATCTGATCCAGCAAAGATTATTTTCTTTGCAGCTATTATTGCAAAGAGGTGACCGACTGCCACTGGGCACAGAGTTAAAAATGAAAGGACCAATTAAGTTTATTCTTCTTGTGAGAAAAAACGCATATTTTCTCAGAACACTAAATTCCATCTGAGGAACACAGATGAGGAATAAAGATGCTTTCAATATTTTAAACAAGACTCCCTGTTTTCAATAGCAATGCTGTATCTGGACTTGTACTCTGGCGAGAAGTCCCACTCCCAGCTCTGCTTACTGAAAGTGATGGTAAAATGTCCTGTTGGCTCTAATGGAGCAGGGATCAAAGACAACAGGGTAAGCCCAGAAGATGAACGTGATCTAGTTGAAGATGTCCCTGCTCATTGGTTGGGGAGGTTGGACTAGATAACTTTAAAGGTCCTTTCCAACACAAACTATTCTATGATTCTATGAGTCTATGAAGTTGATAAGATCGAGCTTTTTATCCTTGATATGCCTGAATCATCTAGCGTTATGTGTGCAAGGTGGTTTTGCACTGTATTTTGTCTGAATGCACTATTGATCTGTCTGTGGCAAGCTTTCGGAGGTGCACCACCACCCCTCTCAAGAAATTCAGTTGGAGCCAGAGAGCAGGTTCTACAGAGCAGCTTAAGGAAGGAGGAACATATGGTCAGTCATGATCCAAATTAAAGAGCACGCTCCTTTTTCTCCCAAGGCACAGCATGTCACACTGAGCCTTTACCTGCATGCCTGCAACCTGTCAGGAACATACAACTGATACACTATCCATAAAAATGAGTAAATGAGGGAATGGGTCTTCAGCAGCCTTTCAGGGGTGGTTGATTGCGGCTAACAGAAGATGCAGAAGTATGTCTGTAGCTCAACTCCCTTCCAGGCAGGGTCAGTTAGTTTGTACTGAGCTCCATGACGCTGTGCTAGGAGGCTTACCATGGCTCGTACTGTCAGTGCAAGGCCAGACCAGACTCTTCTACACATCACCATGATAGCAGTAGTGTAGTCCTGACCGACATTTGAGTTTGAAGTCTGAAGCCTTTATTTCTTCTCTTGAGACCTCTCGTATGTCCCCAGAGCAGCACTTGGAAATGCTTCTCAGCTTCTGTGACCAGGAGGCCCCACACTTGCCTTACTGCCTGGTGGGATGAGACGTGGTCATTCATCAGTGCCCACGCATCAGTGCCCACCACCGTGGGCTATCCATGGGGCTGGAAGGAACCCTGGTGAACACTGCCAGACCCCTGAGCTAGCTTTTGAGGGTCATGGCTATGGGATTTATGGCTACAGGATCATACCTTTCTCTCATCCCAGCCGTGATCCTGGGATGTTTGCTGGAGAGTTGGACAAGGAAAATCAACAATGTCAATGTTTTGTGTATATGGTTATGGGTTAAAGGGAAACACCAAGGTCAGATTTCCCAGATCTCCACGGATGCCTCCATGGAGCCCCCCTCTCAACATATGTGGGTGGGCAGGAGTGGGGCATTGCAGCTCAGCAAGTAGAAATTGCCTCTTCATTTTTGGCAGTGCCTCTGCAACACAAATACTGAGGATTTACGGAGAAAGCTGGAGTCAGAGGGTGAGAAAAGGACAGAGAAGGGAGGGAGTTCGTGGGAAACCGAGTAAGCAAAATGGTCCTTTGGAAAGGTGTTGTAATCACCGTGATAATGAAGATACGATGCTTCAGATGTCAACAGAACACTACAGGATCCTGGAAAAACTGCACAGCTTCTCTGCTGCAGAAATGTTCATTCACAAAATAGTTTTTCTTCCTCTTTATCACGTTATTACAGACAGTTTCTGTACTGCTACATGTCCACTGACCGGCAACGTGAGACTTTTCATAGCTGCAGCTGCTCAGGCAGAATCAGGTATCTCAACATAAAGGGACCTTATGCACATATTTCATTCCTTTCCCCTGATGGAGTGACTAGAGTAATATAAACAACTTTATATTGACATAATTCATCCCCATTGGGGGTGTTATATCATGTTAGAGAGATTTAGATGGTTAATGTGATAAAACTTGTGAATAGAGAAGCTAGTAGGATCTTGAATTAGCTTTTTCACTCCTTGCACTGTACATGACTCACAGTAACTCAAACTTGTAAGAATAACAGAGTATAAAGTGGCCAGGACTAAGCCTCTTTGCCGGTACAGATCAGTTTTTAACTACCTGCATGCTCAAACCTTCCACAATCACAGAAATCTTGTACACGGGTAACAAGTTTGCTTCTAAGTAATGTATCATCCAGTGCAAGCACAACAAACTTTCCAAACGAAACTAGCGATTCTGGATTCTTTTATACCTAAATGCCAGTCCTGAGAATACTTGTAAGGTGTGTTAAATGGGAACTGCTGTTTCTAAGGAAAAGGGTGATAAGGATGCAATCTCTGAAAGATATAGATTATTCTGCAGAGGGCCATTTTCTTATCTTCAGGACATTCTTGAGGAAGAGAAAAGAGTAAAAAAAAAAAGTGCTGAGGAAGAAGGAAAGAGATCTAACAGCCAATAGAGAGTGATGGACAGAAAGGGTGAGAAAGGACAGTCTTGGAAAGGGGCTAGAAAGTAAAAGACAACAAAGAGGGGAAAAAACTAAGGAAGACGAGGGGGAGGGGATGGGGAGAGGAGAATGTGTGAAACAAAGGTGAAAGAAAGGAAAGAAGAAATGAAAGTGAGAAGGGAAGAAAAGCTGCGGTTGAGTACTGAGATGAGTACGTTCAGTTCCTATTTTATTTATACATTTATATTCCAGTCAGTGTTTAGTAGATGTCTCTAAAGGCTGTGATTTATTATAATTTTTCCTTTTCAGTCCTGTGGAGGAAAGGGCAAAGGCCAGGAGGGGGCTGGATTCTTTGCCTAGGGCACGGCTGCTCCTCAGGCTGGCTCTGAATTCAGTGAAGTGCTAATGCTCCCTGGAGCTGGAATGCAATTAATTTTCTATGGCACAATGTTCCAAATAGAGCATATTTGGGGAGGCTCAGGTTTGTGATTCTAGGCTACCCTTAGCCTATCTGTGCAAATTGGAGCTGCGACACTAACAATCCACACCGGGTTATTATTTTATACTTGGGAAACCAGCACATCTGAGATTTTTGACCTCAAAATGTTTATTTGCATGACATTTCTTTAAGTGAAGAGGGTGAGCATCTCATTTTACCCACGCAAGTACTTCACTTGGCAGCCTGGCCAGAGTCCACTCGAGCGGGCAGCAAAATCTCCTCTGACTTACCTCCCATTGCCTTTTTTTTATTATTATTATTTTTATTTAAACTTTGTAAAGGTCAAATTTGGGGATCTTTTTTTAACAAACACTGAGCAGTGACACTGGATGATTTAGAATAATCAGTTTTAAACCACATGTGACCCGCAGCTGCAGCAGCATACTTCTTCCATGACAGTTTGTTGTGTGTCACAGGGACATTTGTCATTGATCACTCAATTATCCACAAATTACAGCTTAACTTCATTTACACCATTTTCTGGTAAAAGTCAAGGCAGTCTTCTGAAGCCAATAGGCCCCATCTCCTGTCCTACCACTGCAATCAGTAGATTATTGACAGCTGAGCACAATTTAACCCACACTTATAAATATCTTTGCTTTAAGACACTTTGCTCCTATCTTGCAGTAATGCCAATGCTTTTTGGCTGCTACATACTGCAGAAAGGTTCAGAATTTTCTAATAAGAAACCTGATTTTTCATCAGTGGCCAGAATTTTCAAAGGGGAATTTTTTAAAAATGTCAATTTTTTCCCCTGTCTCATTTAAGCTTTCTCTCTGAAGCTGGAAATCTCTTCCTCGCACACATCTCCCACCTGTACTGCCAGTGCAGCTATTCCCCAGCTACCGGGGGATGCACGGTGGTGTGGGAGGGTGACAGGGTTGTCCTAGGTAGTGCAGGGGTTACACCCAGCTTATGTGTGGCCACACTTTTGAGAAAGCTAGAGTTATGCGACTCACAGGTGGGTTTGAGTTTTGCTTTGTGCTCTGGTTAGAGCTTGCTTTGAGGTTCCTGGAAACCTCAAGCAGATAGGCTAGTATTTCCAGAGCCTTTCTGCATCTTCTTTGACCACCTCATGTTATAAATGAAATAAAACACCTCAGACTTAAAATATATGAAAAAGTACAGGCATGCATCTTTTCCCCAGGGCAAGAGGGCAAGCAAAGCATTGTGTCAGCTACTTTTAGTAAGGGTAATGCCTCTGAAGAAGGAGCAATGTCCTTATTTTGGGAGCCTGGTCTGAAATGTTTCTAAAGGAGTAATCAGTACCAAAGAACAAGTTGTTACTTCTGGACACCTATGCCACCTTTTGCTGACTCAACTGGAAAAAGAAGAAATGATTGACCATCACAGGACTCAGCCCATTCCAACCTTCATTGTTTAATAAATAATTGAAAATGGTTGTACCGGGGAAGTATGACTTCATGGTGTTTGAATAAGATATGTTACCCAGTGGAGGCTGATGGAAAGAAGATAAAATATGCTGAATACTATATATTTAGACTATTGTTTGGTGGGTGAAATAATATTTCCTTGTGAGTCACTGACTTTGCGTGTGGATCAATACCGTGGTCCAGAGGCAATAACTTTGCACGTAGCGCAGCTTCCCCTTGGTTGACTCCTCAGGAGAGAGGATCTGGATAATCTCTGCTGGCACGAACGTGCTGGCAAAAGCAGGAGCTCACAAACTGCACGCCCTGATTCACTGGTGATGCAAACACTGCTTGGAGGAAGGTGTAGCAGAAGCCAGGGTTTTAGTTTGGGGAAGGGGCTGTGCACAGGGAGGATGGGAAGAACATCCTCATCTGGGAAGCTGGAAGGTCCCTGTTCTCTGCCCAGGGACCCATGAGCACAGCTGGTGCTCCCAGGGACACCCTCTGCTCCTTCTGCCACCAAGTCTTACCCTGGCATATGCGGGGCTGAAGCCCCGGGTCTGGACTGTTGCCCTCTGCTACCTCTACTAGAGCTGCTTAAATGGGGAACAGCAGAAATTGTCCCTCAAATCCAAATGGTGGGAAGCTTTGCAGCTTGGGAAATCTGGCCTGGAGCCTTCCTATCATGACTGCACTGCGAGAAGACAAGAAGGCTAGGTGTTGGATGGAGATACTTTCCTATCTTCTCCCAAGAAATGTGCTACAGCTGCCAAAGTTGCAGAACTCTTTAGACAGCTGCTGGATCAGCAAACCTCTTTTTTTTTTTTTTTTTTTTTCCTTAAGCCTACAAGATCAAGGCCAAAAGGCCAGTAGTTGAGCCAACCCAACAGCCCTCACTGTTTTCCCTATGGAGGAACAGCTTTTCTGTGCTAGCTTGCGGATCAGACTGTATGTTCCTCTAGCCCAGGGAAAGGGGTCAGCACCTTCCCTCTGTTTTGATTGTGGTTGACAGCGGGAGCATTGGCAGCCTGGCGATGCCCATCACCACACCTGAGCAGGTCTGAGCTGTTGCTGATCTAACGCGACCACTTTGCTGAAGGCAAGTGACCCGGAGCAGAGGTTCGGGGCTGGTTGCAGGGAAGGTGGGTGGCTAATTATTGACACGCAGCTCTTTTCTCTGGCTCAGCTTGGGTTTTGGGCCTGAAGGTGCACAGCGCGTGGTATCATCTGAAGGGTGAATGCAAAAGCTTTGAAAGAAGCATAGGAAGTGAGGCAGAGAGCCTCCATAAATCTATCAGAAAGTTAAATACTGTAAAATCTCCATGTTGTTTACCAGCTGTGCCTACAATGAAGACAGAAATAATCCTGGTAAAACATGACCTTTGATCAGCAAGGTGGAGAAATTAGGTCAAGCAGGTTTTTGCTTGGCTGAAACCATAAGCTGGGGATGGACAGAAATAAAATTCTCTTCCAAAAATCTGTTGGTCTGAGGACTGCACAGAAAGCTGCTGTTCAAAAGCCTGCAGCCAACTTGCTGCACTTGCAAACCTTCCTTGCTTTGATCACTGAATGCAGAGGGCAGGGGAAAACACATGCACACAGAATAGGAGCGATTGACTGCTCCATGAGCTGGGTTTTGACGCTTAAATTACACTACAGGACATGCTCTGGCAGGGCTTTCCTGTATGGCCTCGGGGAAGCCCTTCTGTTGGTTCAGGCTCAGTTATCTCCACCTGCAAAACAGGGCACGGTCACTCCTGCGCTATGGCTGTGATACGAGGCGTGCCCTGTCCACATTTTGCAGATGGGAGGGTGTTTCAGGGTGTCACTGCCGGTACATGCAGCTGCTCACCCAGGTCAGCGTGCACGTGTTGTCTCTGCCCTTGCTCGAGGGTTATGGTATTGCAGTGGGGCTCCTCTTGATGCTGTGCACCTCAATAGTGTCCACGCAAAGTGTAGAGCCAGGGCTCACCACGTAGGCAGTGAGGGTGGGTACCCTGTGCTTGGGAGGGGAAAAGAGGTTAGCTCTATGAAAACAAACCCTGGCTCTTTTTATTTACAGTGGCAATGTGTCCTTCTAAGACTAGCATCAGCCCATGTGTCCCATGGTGTCCCGTCAGGGTCCTGCACTCAGCCTGACGTCACGGTGCTGGGTCTTGATGCCCTCCGAACCCTGTATTAGCGCTGCTGTGGTTCAGGCTGTCCTAAGGTGGAGCCAAGGCCCATCTATAATTAATGGGTAAAAGGATTCTCAGAAGAACTTGTAATAAGGAAAAAATGCCAGCACACAAAATATGCATAAATAGCTAGGCAGGTCCCTGCCTTCACCTGCATCCCTGGGTCCATATGTGGGGGCCACTGACCTGAGCAAAGGCATCCCAGTCTGAAGTAGGTGAAGAAGAGATCACACCCTCTCCTGATATTATCTCACATCTGATGACAAAATTTCCCAGAGCTTAGGCTTTCCTGCAAGCAGCAGTTCAGCAGAGTCCGGAGACATGTGAGCATTCAGAGGGTTAAATCAGCAAATGGGTGACATGATTTTACGCCTGTGGGTGGTTTGTTCCAAAGATCAGCTGCTCTCAAAGCAAAAGTAAACTCACGGTGTTTATTATGAGTCACTTAAGCAAGCAAATTACTAGTAGAATCTCCTCTGTGGTTATGCGAGTTGGGACCTGAAGTGAAGGTTAATTATTTTTTTTCCCCTTTGAAAAAAAAAATGAAAAAAAAATGTTTGCCAACCTCTAAGGTGCTTTAGCAACTGCCATAGGAAGACGCTGCCTGTACCTATCCGAGACCTGCTCGGCCTGGGTGTCTCTGGGTCCTCCTGGAGCTCAGGGTGCTGCTGAGTTACAGAGGACGTGGAGCTGCTTTTGCACACCAAGGGCTCAGCCCCAAACCCCCTGACATCCCCGAGAGGCTTTTCATCAACTTCAAGAGGCCCCGTCGGGCTCCATGTGAATGGCCGAGGTCTGCAGTGGGCAGCAATGTCCCATGCACAATGCCTGCCCTCCCGCTGCCCTCCCGCTGCCCCTGACCTCCCACCGGTACGGCTGCTCCAATGCTTTCAGAGTCCCCTCTGCCCGGCGGGATGGTTACCCGGTAATTGCTGTGAGTTTTTTCTCAGGGCAGCACCTTGTACGTAACCGGTACTGGGATGCTGGGGTCTGCTCAGGGATCAAAAGCACAAAAGCAGATTGGGAGCTGAGAGGGGACAGCGGGGCATTTCCTTCTCTCCTCCCCTGCAGGGAGTGTATTTCATCCCATGAGAGGGTTCTCTCCATTGAAAGGAAAGAAAAAACCCCCTGAGGACTGAGTCTTTTCCCATCTGGTGCCTGATGAGCTCGGGGCTGCAGGAGCAGGGCATGCTGGGCTCCTTTCTGCCACGAAGCCTTCCCTGCCTCCAGCCCTGAGCCATGGCTCATTTGGGTACCTCCAGCATCACTGCAGACACCAGCATGGCAGCATCCCAGTTGCTGTGGCAGCCAACAGCTATTAAAGCTTGTCTTAACGCTGGCCTGATGTGTGGGTGCTGCACAGGCTCAAAACAGCTGGATGCTTTTATGGGGTGCAGGTAGCAGTGAGAGCAACCCCAGGGCAGCTCCGAGGTACTGGGGGCCTCTCAGCCCTTAGCGTGACCAACATGGGTGGTGGGAGGATGGTCTACGGACAGAGATGGTCTACAGGGACTGGACACCCCTCCAAGGACTGAAAGGGACCTAACCCTCATCAGCTAGTGTGCTGGAGAGGCAGAGATGCTGTGGTGTTGAGCTGAGTTATGGTACCACAATAGATGGAAGAAGAAAGAGGCCACATGAGCACATCCCATTGCAGAAGAATTGAAGTTTGACAGATCTGTCCAGACTGCACAAGTTCGCCCAGCACAGTGCTTACCCTCAGTGCTTAATAAGTAAACAACAATAAAACAATGTAGATGTTTTCTGCATAAGGTAATAGAGTATAGGTCTCTTGAGTCAAATCTGGAGGCAGTTTAACAAGGCTTCTTGGAGCAGTGGCTCTGTGTTGCTCTCTGTGCTATTCACATGATTTTTAATGCAATAAAATTACACAATAACGCAATACAATAATGAAAATTAGAACAGAGACGGTTCTCAGCCATACCAAATGAGGAAAGGCAAGGTTTCACTCTTGCAATCCCAAGTCATTCCATAACCTTAGGCTAATTGCTAGATTTTTAAAAGCAGTCTTGCTTTTTTTTTTTTTTTTTTTCATTTCAGTGTGCCTTTTTAAGGCACTCTGGAATCACAGCGCTCTTTGGGAAAACAGCATCGTAGCATCCCTATGCTTTGCTTCCCTCACTAGTGAAGGCTGCAAAGAGAATTTTAACTCCACCAACGCACATGGGAGAATCAGACACTACGATGGTAAGGGTAGTATCAAATTGAGGCTTTGCAATTCATTTTCCCAAGGTCCAGCAGGGACCACTCAGAAGGAAATAGGCATCATCTCTGTCCTGGGAGACAAGGTAAGAAATGTGAGTTCCTGGGAACACGAAGCTGGTGAGAAGTGGGCAAAATGTACTTGCAGCCCAGCTACGGAGCAGCACGCAACCCTTCGAGCAGCCCTCTCCTCCCTGTCCCAGGCAGTTACAGCTCTTTCCTTCTCCCCGTTTTCTGCCAGCAGTGTAAATTCTTCTCTGCGATTGCTGGAGCAGTGGGGAACCTGTCAGCTCCCGGCCCGGATACTGCGGGCTTCACATTCAGAGAGAAGCTCCCCCACCCTCCCTCCTCTCCCGCTCCCTAAAATGTCTCTATCTCAAGGAAAAGCCGTTTAGCACATCGGCAGTCATGTTCAAATTCCAAGGCTAAGCACGCAGCCTGGGAGAGAGAGAAGGGGGGGCAAAAGAAAAAAAAATCAGGTGCTTCTCAAAAACAATCAACCTGATTCACATGCAGCTCAGCAGCTTTTTTGATGGCTCAATTCCAGATTTCACAGCTATTCAATAGTTCTCTTGTGTAGCTGATCCTTGTCTTAGAATTCAGCACAACTCAATCCATTTTCCCTTTTCTTTCTATAAACACCCCCCTCCTCGTCTTCCCCTCCCTTCATTTTCCTGATTTACATCTCTAGGGAGATGGGAATGTGAGGGAGAAGCTTGTAGCCTTCCTTCCTGGGGGGCCTTGAACTGGTGTCCCCTGTCTCAGGTTCCCATTGTCCTTGCTTCGAAAGCCGCAGCCCCTCTGCACTCCAGCCCTACTCAATTGGAATTTAAATGCTTCATGATTGTTGTCTCACAGAATAGGAAAGTGCTGCATTAAAGAGTAAATTACAGCAGACAAGTAACTGCCTTGGGAAGGAGTGTGAAAGGAGAGATGAGCCTCGCACAATGCTGGTTTGCAAAAGAGGGTTTTTCCAAAGATGAAACAATCTTCCTGGGACAGTTCCATAAGGATAAATATGATGTGGACAGCCTGGATATGGGGCTTTGTCTCAGAGGAGAAGTGCAGCGTGCTTAGCTCGGAGTAGGCCCACAATGTGCAACTTGGACACAGGTATGAATTGTGTCCCGGAGCCAGGAGCATGGCTGGATCTGGGCTTGATGTTTGGTCTGTTACATGGGCTGGATCCGGGCTGTTTCATTGGGATCCAAACCACTAAGCAGCTTGCAAGGAAGTGAACAGAAGAGGTTTCCTCATCTTGCTTTTGTTGCTTTCTACACACAGGTAGAGTTTAGAGTTCACTCGTAGCATCTCTCATCCATGCTGAGGCCACCATCCTCTCTTTATCCACTCTGTGGTGATGATCATTCATTGTCTAAACCCTCTAGTTGTGGCATTGGGACCTCTTTCCTGTGCTGTGAACTGTGGAAAAGCAGAATGGAAAATAAGTCCCCAAGATGTCTCAGCAGTTTTAGAGATGCTTCTATACATTTTTACATGCTTTTATATGCTTTAGGTCCAAGCCTGTGTTTTTCCACTCAAAATGGACCCACATGCATCAGCCCCAAAGCCCAAATGTTCTTGTGCTCTCTGAGAACGGGCATTGCTCCCCTTTCCTTGTGTTGTGTGGCACTGGGTAGGTCTCATGTTGGGGCAAAAAGAAACAAACCACCTTCTCCGTTACCAGGGTCAGGTATCTGCACCAGACCTACTTCTGCCTAGTCCTGCCTCCATGTTAGTCATCACTGGGCGAGCCACAGCAGATCCAGAGATAGTTTTTCAGGTAAGATCTCTATGAGAATGAGATGCTGAGCCGACTCAACATGGAGCTAGCTATTCCCTTAGCAAAGACCTGTTTTCTTGCCTGAAGGGCAAAATGTGCTATGCCGGTGGTAGAAAGCACCCTGTGACTTCTTGTGAGTTATAGGGACTTTTGCAGCTACATCGCTCATCTGTGTAAGGTGGGGTTTCTCCAGCAGGAGAACCAGAAAAGAAAGGCTTTGACATTTAAGGAAAACACAGGAAACTGTTAAAATTATGGTTAACATTCACCTAGAGCATCTGAGGAGGAGTAAAAATGAATTAGTCTCAGCGGCTCAGCCACAGTGTCAAGATCTGCAACCGAGACCAGCTACAAAAAAAGGGAGCAAACTTCAAGTATTTACCCTTGAGAGATACTGATGGCATCTGTCTCCTTAACATTTTGGTCACCTTTGCAGAACCTGTCATATTAATAGAAGAGTCATGATTAAACCAGCCAGGTGGCGTAAAGCATAGGTCACAGAAGCCCTAGAAAAAGCATCACAAAATGGCATGTTCACTGATATAAGAGAAAAAAAGATCAGGAGAGTTTCTCTCCTCTTTGCTCAACAGCATATGCCTTTCAAACTGTTCATTGAAGTAAGGTGCCATGGACACACAGGAAAATAATGCACAAATATGACTAGGAAAAATAAAAACCCAATGTGCACACACATGCATGCACGCAGGACACAGTCCTTCCCTCTCCAAGATCGTGGGCATACAATTTCCCCTGAGCTGGCTCCAAGTGGCTCCTCTTTAATTACTCCTCTGGAACTGCTGTAGCAAAGGCTGTGCCAACATTTTTTTTTTTTTCATTTGAAGCTACGTGTGAGAAATGCCCCTTGGCTCAATGTTGACAATTAACGTCTCAGTGCTGAAATACATTTTTGTAAGGTTACTGTATATTTTTATTTAGTGGCCATTCTGAAATGAGGCTTTTCAAATGGCTTTCACCAGGACTCTGCTACCTACTTTGTCTTTGCCTCTTCTGAACCCCAGTATCCCAATAAAATTGGTTCAAGGAATGAACACAGCCTGTTGTTCCCAGTGAGAATATTCTGTATTTCATTTGGAAGAAGGTCTACTTTTAGAGCGCACAACCAGGTGCTCTGCAAAGCACATCAGGATTTGCTGAAGTCCCATAGAAGTGACAGCATTTTGTCCTTCTAAACCCAACTCCACACTTCACGTAAGTCCCCAGGTAGGGAATAATTAAAAAAAAATACCTTGTTCTAATCAGGTGCTTTAGTCCCTTTGACTTGCCAGGCTGAGCACTGTGTTGATTCAGGGCCTTGTGTCCCAAATCAGATGTCACTGAAAACAATAGGAAAACTGGGCTTTGGATCAATGGCACGCACAATGCGAAATACTTTGGTCTGAGGGTTTTTGAGGACACCTAGCATGGTGCCATCAGAGCGCTGGCATCCTATGGGAGGTCTGCAGCTGGCTCGGGGTGTGCCAACACCCCTCCATGGCCACCCTGCAGACCCTCTCCATTGTCCCATCGCACACAGCGCTCTGGTGAGAGGCCAGAGGTGAGGAACGTCCGCCAGGACTTTGGTGGGCTATGCCTCTCCATGCCTTTCCCGAGGAGACATGGATCAGGAGGGGAACCAGCCAGGAGAACATCTAGGGATGGGGATACAGTAGACAAATCCTGCTCTCATTCTGTTCAGGCATTTTTTCTTGGCCTCTGCCAGAGATCAGAAACCAGCCTTTGGGCTCACCGTGAGTGGCTGGTCATGTTTTTTTCAGCAGAGCTGTGGTCATATTCTTTGAGTGATACCTGGTTGTGGGTCATGACAGGACAGCTGACTGTGCCCAGAGCTGGGACAGTGGCAGGGTTAAAAGCATCAAGATCCCTCTTCCCCACATGACACAAATGACACATGACACAAGCGACACATGACACAAGCCTCCAGCCCCCATGCACCCCTTCTCCTCGGTCACTGCATGCAAGTGATCCCTAAACTTCCCTCACCAAAGTAAAAGAATGCCACCTCCTCCCAGGTGTGCCCTGCCTTCAGCACTCGCCCAGTTGCCCCAGTCCTGCAGGACTTCTGCCTGCTAAGGGCAAGCAATTAGCACGGGTGTCAATTAAAACCGCCTCGGCCTCCAGATCCCCACTGGCATTGAGAGCATTGACAAAGACCTGCTGCATCTTCAGTTGTGTCTGCCTCTCCATTGCAGGCAAATGCAAACACCAGACTCCCAAGGACCAGCCCTCACTTTGAATTTCTCTGCTTTGGCTGCTTATCTTCCAACTCTTTAGCATGTCTTGAATGTGGCTTATTGTCTGCAAATAAAGAAAATAGTGTTGCTCTCCAGCAGTGGCAAGATCCCAGCTTTCATGCCCTGCTGCAGAGCCAATTCCTGTCAGGGAAAGCAGCTATCACTGCAGGTTTAAATAAATCAGTGCTCCCCCCAAAAAACCCTTCTGTTATATAATGCTCTCCTTCCTCTCCTTTTAATGAAAACAACCAAGTAACTGTCTATTTTTACCATGGTAGGGATGGATCCAGCAGCCCTAACTTGTAGATGCCCGTCTGGAAATCAGTGGGAGCCCTGCCTGCATGGGAAAGCGCTGCAGGACCATGATCAGGAGTGACTGACATGGTATCGTGCTCCCTGCTTTGGTCTGAGAGAAGTCAGAAAAACACAGACCACAACGTAGTACACATTTTGCAAGTGAATTTCGGTGTTAGCCAAAATATACATCAATACAACGGAGGCATATAGTAAAAGGCACATTCCTTTACTACACTATTACTGTAATATCCCAGTGCCTCCACATTAATTTGTTCCCAGGAAATTCCATCATCACTATTTCAAGCCTGTGGCTGTTCAAGCCACTTAGGATGATGGGAAATTACCCTGCTCTGGAAAATAGAATAATAAAAACAGTGATTAAATTTGCCTTTATCCTTAATCTGCACACCATTATCAATCTCTGGCAAAATACTTTTCAGTATAGAAGGTTTCCAATTATGTTCTTAATAAAGTATGAAAAATCAGGTGAAAGGGTGGGTTTGGGTTTTTCCTACAAAGCCCAAAATAAGAGTAATACTGCCCCCAAAGAAATTCCCTCAATAAAATATTTAGAAAAACAATTATTAAAAGGGACACTCCGCTCCAGAAGATTGACCGTATGCAGTAGAAACATTGCCAGACTGAATCAGACATGGTTGCACTAGTCCAGTGGTCAGGTCATCTGACCATTGGGTCCAACAGCAACCAGCATTGACTGCTCCTGAAGAAAGTAATTGTGGACTGACCTGCTCTGGAGAGAATGTCCTTCTCAACTTAGTAATTAGACCATCTCAAGCCTGAAGGTTTGTGTCCCTTCCAAAACGTGTTGTGCATCCAGGCCTTACTGTTCCAGCAGTTATGGATGACACCAGTCACGTCCAATATATCCATAAACATACATAAATAGACTTAAACTTAACACTTCATAGACCTCGCTGCCAGTGATTTTATATGGCAGCAGTTTCACAGTTGAATAAATATCTCATTCTATAATACCTTTATTGATTACCAATCAAGCTACTAAAAAACTCAAACATAACTGAAAGTTAAAAGATTTTATCCTGCCAAATCTATTTGAGTTTAGAACCAGAGGAAAACATGTTTAGCTTGGGTTTTGAGATGCAGCACCAAAATACGCAATGTTTTGCCTAAATTCCCCAGTACTGGAGTCTTCACTGTGTGCGAGTAGGCTTGCAGTTCCCAAGGAGTCAGACTCTCAATTTTTTCTGCCCACCCTTGGGTGTGCTGGGGACCTGCAGCTCAGTACAGTTGCCCAACTTCTGACAACACTTTTTGTGCCATTTTTTGAAACTGCTGTGGGCAGCAATCTGCATCACCATGGAGCAGAGCTGTAGAAATAATTGTGTTTGTAGTTGGGCTAAGAAAGTCTGGAATGGGGAGCCATCGATCAGGCAGGGTTGACTCACAGTGAAAGTCCTGCAGTGCTTCCAGGGCACAGCTCCCATCATTCACATCAGGCAGATGCATGCACATCTTGGCTTTATGGAGAGTTGAGACTTCCCATACAGAGGATTGCAGATGACATCAAGTTGGGTGGGAGTGTCAATCTACTGGAGGGTAGGAAGGCTCTATAGAGCAACCTGACAGGCTGGATTGATGAGATTCAACAAGAACAAGTGCCAGGTCCTACACTTCGGCCACAAAAACCCCATGCAATGTTACAGGCTGGGGGAAGAGTGGTTAGAAAGTGGTCAAGTAGAAAAAGATCTGGGGATGTTGGTCGACAGTTGGCTGAACACGAGCCAGCAGTGTGCCCAGGTGGCCAAGAAGGCCAATGGCATCCTGGCTTGTATCAGGAATAGTGTAGCCAGCAGGACCACGGCAGTGACCGTCTACCTGTAATGTACACTGGTGAGGCCGCACCTCGAGTGCTGTGTTCAGTTTTGAGCCCCTCACTTCAAGAAAGACCCTGAGGTGCTGGAGCGAGCCCAGAGAAGGGCAATGAAGGTGGTGAAGGGTCTGGAGCACAAGTCTGATGGGGAGCAGCTGAGAGAGCTGGGGTTGTTTAGTCTGGAGAAGAGGAGGCTGAGGGGAGACCTGATCACTCTCTACAATGACCTGAAAGGAGGTTGTGGTGAGGTGGGGGTCGACCTCTTCTCCCAGGCAACCAGTGATAGGACAAGAGGGCATAGTCTGAAACTGCACCAGGGGAAGTTCAGGCTAGAAGTAAGGAGGCATTTCTTCACAGAAAGGGTTGTTAGGCATTGGAATGGGCTGCCCAGGGAGGTGATGGAGTCACCATCCCTGGAGGTGTTTAAGAAAAGACTGGACGTGGCACTTAGTGCCATAGTCTAGTTGCCATGGTGGTGTTAGGGCAAAGGTTGGACTCAATGATCCCAGACATCTCTTCCAGCTAAATTGATTCTGTGATTACCAGTTGGGAATGTCCCTACAGGCTGAGCAGCTTTGAGTAACTTGCTGCCCATTTTAGGATTCACTTTAGACTAGTCCGAGTCACCTCTAGAAGTGTCTTCTTTCACCACCTGCCAACAGAAGAAGCCCCAATAACTAGTTTAGATTAAGTGTGAACTTGTAGGTGGACACGTTTCATGGGAGGTAGGTCCCATGCACAACACCGCAGCCCTGTGCTAGCATCCTGTCCCAGCATGTGCCTTGGAGCACCCTCCCATCCCACCTATGTGTCACCCTCCTGCTGGGAAGATGTGTAACAGAGATTATGGAAGAGTCTGTTCTCACATTCCCTGTGTCAGCATGCTTATCTTTTATTTTTAAAAGCATGGTCATATTTACATGGAAAAATAGAGCTGAAAACCCTTTCTGCCTTTGCCAGCTGATGAGTGACTCCGACCCTTTCACAGCCAGTATTACTGGTGCATTTGCCAGGGTCCTACCTCCACATGGAGCATCATGGACCCAGGAGACAGCTCTGAATGAAGGTGCCCAATGCACTCATCAGTACTGCTGATTACTGTGCACAGAAAACCTTTGTACACACACTAGGAGACTGAGGATGAGTATAGGAATATAAAGTTTGCAAATCAACTGCATCTTTTTTCCTTCTAGGATTTGTGTGTGTATCAGCATGTTAATATAAACACTGAAAGAGCAGTTGATGGCTGGGAAATGAGAGACTGTGGTTAGGTATTAAGAGGTTTTAAATAACAATGTTCATATAAATCTGGTCAGTCAGTGTTTCTTTGGCTTTTGCTTTGTGCCTGGAGTGGGCTGTACGTGTTTTATCTCCAAAACTCCCACTGTCCTGCATTGTACTGCTCCTGTATTCCACTATAATGGTGGTTGGGAAAACAGCAGAGGAGCAGGAGAAATGGATTTATGAAGGGAATGTTAAATAAATTGGAAATACACAGCATGGGCTTCCTACTGTACTGCCAGCCAATATGACCCAAGCAGTTATCTGCTTATTACTGACACTGAGATGACTACAGTTACATCTACAATTAAGATCGTCTGAATAGCTGCTTTTTCTAGTGTGGCCATAGAACTAAAAACTCAGAATGTAAAATATAACTTGGAGTTGTCCTGAAACAGAACTGGCTTTGCAGTTTTTAGATTGAAATGAAACACTTGAAAAAATTTTTTGGATGAAATTCAATCAAAGCAGAGTCAAACTGATTCAAAATCCAACGCCAAACTAAATGTTAATTTCCTGACATTATATTTAACCTTTAAAATAAAAGAAATACAGGGAGTCATCTAAATAACATTTTTCAAATCAGATACTTTATTTTAAGTATATCTGAACAACTGCTTTTTCAAATTACTTTTTCCCAGCCAAGCTATTCCTTGACTCTTAACATACTATGTTGACCTGAAGCTGCAAATTTGGTCACCTAAGACAGCCAGCAACACTTTTCTGCCCTCCTAACAAATTCCTTTGTTTAGCCATGTACATCCTTCTCTCTCTGATCCAGTGGTGTGTGAAGGATGGACACCATTCCTGGCTGGGGAATGCTGTAAATGGAGAAGTAAGAGGGAATTGTGAACATGACATTTTTATGATTTAAGCCAAGTGCTGCTGAATATAGTGGGAATATTTCCACTGATTTTGGTGCACTCTGCACCAGGCTATTATTTCAGAGGCTGCACCTTTGCTTTGCTAATAAACATGATGGTAACAGGGTACATCTCTGTGGCTCCTGCAAACACACCTCCATGCAAACACTGGTCTCTATCACGGGTGTTCAGACCTTTGATTTGTTTCTTTTTTACATGGCTCCTCTGCACCTGCCTTTTTGCCTTTCTTAACAATCACTGCTTGAACAGAGGCTGCATGAACCACCATCAGCAGATCTAGCCTCCCGGGTGGTGGGGTCCCATCTTGCCCAGCCATGGCTGTGGCTGCAGCCCACCTCCCAGGCTCAGGCAAGACAAGCTATCCCACCAGAATTACAGATGCCTCGCATGTTTTACCCTGGTAAAGCCTTCCTGGGCTCAGACCATGCTTTTGCCACCTCTCATATTTCACCTTGGTGCAGCAGTGTCTGGATTAAAACTCCATTATTGCCACAGGTGCACAGCGTAAGAGGAAACTGAGGTGCAGAGGTTACAAGACTTGTCTGAGCTGATGAAGGAAGTTGAATCAGAGATATGAATAATTAAGGTCTGCTTTCATATCAATTTTTTTATCACAAGCCCTGAACACAGTTAGCCAGCCAGCCATAAACTGGGACTGAGTTATTGCCACTGTTAGAGGTACATTTGCTTCTGAGTTACTGCGTCATTTCTAAAGCAAAATTCAACACCTGAAGAAAAAAAAAACAACCATGGAGGAATGGGTTTAGATGCACATTCTTACTTAAAGCTTCTTTCCATCAAACTGTCACCAAATCCTCTCTGCTCAGCACCATCAATTGGTTATTTCAAGTCCTATATTACCTTCCTTTTTCACTTTTTTAATCCTTCTTCCTGTCTTCTGATTTATTGTCTTTAACCTTCCCAGACCTTTTCTGCTTAACTTAGAATATTGCATGCCCTAAATCTAAGGATTAAAAAATGCTTGGAAGTGATTTAAGAATCTGACTTACTGCTCATTTCATGGAGTAAAAAATTGGGTCTTTTCTCTCTTTCCACATCAGAGGACATACTGCTGGAGACAGACATGAGCAGTGAGAGGAGACCCATGTTTTAAGCAGACCAGAGTCTCTGCTCTGCACAGCTTATGCATTAATAACCACAAAAGCAACTCTGCACTACATAATGAACATGTGGAAGCAGTTTTATTACTTAGATAGGATCTCTGAGCCAAAGAAGAAGTTGTCTGATTTGTCAGCATCTGGGAAGCAGCTCCATTGAGACATGACTGTATTAGTCCTAGCTACGTATCCAGCCTTATTAAAGACTTATGCTTTAAGTCTGCCTCTAATAAAAACCTGCTTTGGTAGGAGCTGGGCTTCCTTACGCTACACGAGTCACCTATTTTTAAAGGAGAGTTAGTAGCATTTGCTATGGAACTGATAAAATGCTTCAAGCTCTTAACTCACCTGCTTATTTTTCAACGATGTATATGAGCTTAGCTGAGTTTTCTAAAAACCAAGCAGCTGTGGTGTCTGTCAGTAAAACCAAATATAAGTCACTGGCAAACCGTAGTGTGACTGTAGTGCAGAGGCAGAGTTGAGAGACCAGTGGTCCTCTCTGAAATGAGACCTATGATGAAAGCTCTTCTGAGGAGAAAGAAACCTGGAAGTTAGCTGGTATCCAAGACCCAGAGGGCTTTATTAATTAGGTGGTTTGGGTATCTGACTATTAAGTGGGTGCTTGCCGCCTTCCCCAGCAGCATTTGAAGCCCATGAGCTATAGCTGGAGGCAGAAGCACTATGCAATGGTGGGTGAAGCCATCTCTGATATCCTGGCTAGCTTTCCAGCTGGTGTGTAAAACCCCTTATTTAAGTGGAGCTGCACTGATTTATATTCAGTAGAAATGCAGTTTGAGGCTATCCAGTGGAAGCCAGGTCTGATACGTGTCAGTTTTGCTGAGAGTTATTATTTCTCTGACAGGGTTTGCTGCCTGGATTTAGTTCCTCCCAAAACTCATGTGTTCTTGGTTTACGTTTCATGGCCAACCTGGCCTCAATCACTCAAAGCCAAAAACAAGATTAGAAAGATTGATATCTGCTAATGGCTGCTCGGTGGTTTTTCTGGGGTGCTTTATCAACCCTGTCACAAACAATAATAGGAAGTAGAAGAATCCTAAAGGTCTTGGAGATCCTGTGAACCTAATTTCTCTTTGCTGATGGCTGCAGCCATGTCCCCATGCCTTGATCACTTCTGCTGTGCCAAAGGCTGGCCTCTGCATCCACTTTCCCTTCCTCACTCTCATGCAGCTCCTGCCGAGAGCCTGGAAGCTACTGGAGCTCCAGTTCAGAGGCTGCTGATTAATGCCAGTTTCTCTGCCAGCAAGTGCATGCCATTCACATTCAAATATTGCATCGCTCCTCAGCAGACAAGAGACACGGGCTGAGGGAAACACTGAGGACCCTTGTGGCAGTGTCTGCCAGAGTCCTGTTTGTGTAAAGTTTGCCAATAAGAGCCCTCACGAGGACTCCAGAGCATTTTCTTTGCTTGGGGGATTAGTTTGGAGATTCAGCTGGAGTGACCTCTCTCCCCTCCCCCTGTGTGATGCCCCTTGAGTCTTGGAGACTTCTTGTGTATTTTGCACGGTGTAAGGAAATACTCTCTTCCAATATGCTGGATTTGCTGAAATGTATCTGGCAGGACAGCAGAGTGAGTTTTCTTTGCTCAGAGAGGAATGCTTTGCATGGCAGGAGCTCAGCCAAAGTGGATGGCCAGGTATTGCACACCGATGCCAAGGCTTGAACCTGCAAGAAGAGATTTGGCTGCTAAGAGGAATTTGCAGTCAATTAAAAAGAGAACAAGGGGGAATACCACTCAGGAACCCTCAAAAATACTGTTTCTCCTGAGGTGTCCACTTCTTTCCTCCCTTTCTCAGGCTTGCCTGTAGCCTGCTCTGCCCAATCAGGGGTTTAGGTTTTGAGAAGAGGTGCCCTGCCCGCTGAGGACTGTTGTGGCTCTCCAAATTACAGGGGTTCAAGGCTAAATGCAAACTCTGTCAGAAAGGTGGATATCTGGGTGATGTTTTTGTGGCCTGCAGCTCTCCCGGGAGGGCATCACCACCAGATGGAGGCCCTGGAGCAGGCCTAGGGTGGTGGGATGGGGTAGGGACCTCCGTCCCAGTGTCACCACCAGGCTTTGGTCCCAGGGAGGCACACAGCAGCTCGCTCTATGGCTGACCTACGTGACATGCAACTGAACAAAGGCTGCTCTCTTTCCAGCTCCTTCTGTTTGCGACACTTAAATCAGAGAAGCAAAAATAAGCCTCTGCCTTTTAAGATAAAAGGGATATCAGCTTTCATGGGTTTTTTTCTCCTATTGTCAGAAATCAGGTCAAGGGGCTGGGTTAAACAATTGCTATCCAGCCTTTCCTCCAAGGTAAGTGCAACTTAACTCTCTTGCTTTGCACTGCACTGCCTTTTCTCAGGTTAGTTTTCATGATGGGGACGAGGATATAGAAGCTACTTGGCCGTACTGGATGACAGTTTATGCCTGCTTCACACTTCTATTTTAACTCTGATTTGGCACCCTGTCTCTGAGTTTTTACATCTCAGGTTAACACTGGGAGAAAATAATATCCAGATTTTTACAATATGTAGATGACTTCTAATTCACAGGAGAGTTTCCATCCTTGTGAAGAACACTCTATCAGTTATTTCTTTGGAGAGTTATATCCAACTGTGAGGCTCACAGGAACAAGGACAAGTGAACATTGGTTCAAAAAGACAAGACTTCTGTTTAGCTTCACTGTATCCCCAGACTCCTGTTAACCTGGGTGAGATGAAATCCAGGTCTGAGCCAGTCACCTCTCTCTGCAGGCTCGAGTCAATTCCCGAACCTTTGTTGTTCAGAGAGAGGGAACGTGAGTAAAGTCGTTCTCATTGTTTTAATTTGCAAAAAGCTAATTCTGATTGAGATTCAGAAATGCTCCTTCTGCAAGTCTTCATCACTCAGGGCTCCAAAATTGTTATTAGCAAATGTCTCTTGTCCAGCCATATGTTTGATGTCACATCACTGAATCCCCTGCTGAGATTATCAGTCTCATGGCAGTCATGGGGAGGACAAGCCCCAAACATCTCGCTCATCCCAATTGCCCTGGCAAGATCTGCACTTGAGCAAGGCATCCAAGATGCTTTGGAGCTGGGGTGCAAGTGCTGGGCTCACTCCCTGATTATGTGGGAGGTATTAAATAATATCAAGAGCCTGCAGGAAGCCACTAGTAAAGTGCAGGCTACAGGAAACTCAGATTTGCTTTTGAATCAAATCTGTATCTGTCCATTCGGCAAGACTGAAACTGACTCCATCGCAGGGGATTATCCTGTCCGTGTTCCAGCGGTTTTCAGCGTTATTTTGAACTCAGGTTTGACTGGAAGAAAATTAAGAAGCAGAGAAGAGGAGGTGCTGCTGGAGGAAGAAATGAAATGTCACTCTTCCCACCATGATGCCTAGCTGGTCCTGGATAAACAAAGCCCAAGATGTACATACTGAGATTACATTTGTCTTATCTGTGATCAGGCAACGCTGGAAACAGAACTTGTGAAATAACAGTGCGAGAATAACAATTTTCACTGGTAGGGAACAAGCTGTTCTTGGAGTGTATAGGGCGTTTTGACAGTCTCATTAACAGACAGAGCCTGTTATAAATGCTGTCCGATTCCTACTGCATACAACCCAGACCTGCTGCGGGACCTGGCTTGAGCACAGTGGGAGGGAAGTACCTCCACATGCTTCACAATTCCACCAGATGCATATCTGCATCTTCAGGCACCTAAATATCATTAACAATCTTGCTATGCCTCCCTCCATGCCTCATTTTCAAGTCTGATAAATAGAGCATCCTATCCCGGGGCTGCTGAAGGAAAAAATGTGCTGAAGGCCAGAAGGTGCTCAGATGCTTTGGTGACAGAGGCAGCATCAAGTGCCTTGGGTGCTGAGGAAGTCATCAGGGAGGACTGGATTTCTGGACTGGTCTTCAGAGAGATGGGACAGACCCATCCGTGTGCCCTGGTCTGTGCCCCATGGAAGGGAGCTGGTGTGTGCAGGCTGCATGCAGGACATAAAACTGAGCCCGAGAAGACAACAGCAGCACCAGAACCTCTCCTAAAATCCAGTAGTGATCTCTGTGCCACTCAAATTCCTCCTGTCTCACATATGCAGAGAGGAGAAACCCAAGGAGGCTGAGGAAGTGTGGCAGCAAGTGCTTTTCTGTGCCATTGTACCATGGTGGAAGCATTGCCTGCTTGCCCAGAGCTGCAGCAGGATGATCTCTGGGATCTCTCCTCCCACCATTTCTGCCTTGCAGAGGGGAGCAGAAGCCACATTTTCCCCCATCAGGCTGGAGGCAGAGACCTGGATGTGCATGGAGTCCCTGCAGCATCATTTGGTTCTCTATTAACTTTATCTTGTTTGCTACTATACTGGGACCATTGCCTGGCTTGGTTTGAATCACGCTGCTGTTTTCCTGGATCGTATCAGCAGCAGCATTACCAAAGCACTGCATTACAAGTGGCTGAGTTGTCAGATGCGCTTGATTTGCATTCAGCACGACTCCGGACAGGCACAAGGCTACGCACGAGCAGATCCTATTGCAAAATTGGGATCTTGGAGTGTGCAAGTGTGTGTATGCATAAGGGTTCATGTATTTAGAGAAATAATGTTTCCTCTCCATCCAAGGCCAAGAGACTGAAATCCAAGCAAGCCTAAACTTCTTTACCATTGACGCCATAACAACATTTGAGGTTTCGAAAAGGAGTGGAAAAAATGTGTTGCTGTAGTAAGGGAATTGTAATAAGATCTTAGCCTTGGAATAACGCACTCTTTAGTGAAGCGGCAAGCTCTACAATGCTTCCGCCTCCTTGAGATTTGTGAGGAGAGATGTGCCCCAAAGAATGTTAGTTATTCTGAACGGGGAGAAAATGCAGTCGAGGGTGAATGGAAAGACATCCAGGAAAAACAGAGAAGCACTGATGTTCTATTCTCCTACCAGTTCCCACTTCCCTCCCTCAGCTCAAGCAGAAGCGTAATGCAGCAGCCTGGTGGGGCTGCTGGTAAAGCAGTATGGGAGTTCATAGAAGCACTTAAAAAGAGCGAGACCGTGGCTCAGAGGTGAGAAGAAAGTGAGTTATGGGTTATGTAGGACCTGGCTGCAGTAGGGAGGCATGACTCCCCACTGGGAGAGATGGCAGGCAGCTCTTTCCAGGGCAGCGCTCCAGCAATGCTGACCTGTGAAGTGTTACACCTTGCACACAGACCTCTTCTTCTCTTTCCTTCGCAGCTGATGCATTTATGTAGCCTATAAGCTTTGAGAGCTTCTATCCCAGTCAGCTGGTTGTCCCGACCTACACCTTCTTGTGTCTGGCCCATAGGGACCAGAGTTGTGTGTGGATGAAGCCTGGGCTGAGTTTGTTTTCCAGGGCTCAGCAGCCACTGGATCCATTGCAACACAACTCCAGGTGGAAGTTGTGAAGGTAGAAGACAGCAGAGGAGACTCCAAAAAACTTTTTACTCTTTCCTCCATGTCTGGCCAGGGGGAATATTTCTTCCAGAACAGGTTTCTTTTGATTGCACTTCAGAGTAAAAGGCTGCAGCTGTCCTTAGTACTCATGGAGAGCAATTAAAGGCAAGAAAGGGTCCTTCCCACATTTCCCATTCTTAAATAACCCTGTGTAGTCTGGGCTGTCATCCACAGGCTCAGCATCATATATTCAGTGATGTAAAAGCCGACTTACAACACAGGTACATAATCCGGGGTTATAAGAGCCAGCTCAATGAGAAACATCAGTTCAGTGCTTGATTATTATGGAAGGAATAGAGGATGGAAAAGAAACTGTTATTTTTCCTTGATCAGTCCATAGTGTGCCAGCACCTTTGCATAGTCTTGATTTCCCTGTCTCAGAAAAAAACATAGCAGACCTGGAGAAGATACAGAGGGCAATAGATATTGTCAAAGGTCTGGACTAGTGTCTATACAAAGAGTAATTAGAATAGGACTCTTCATCCAAAAAAAAAAAAAAAAAGAAAGAGGGGATATGAAGTTAGAAGTGTGATGGAGAAGATAAGGAAACAACTGTTTGTCATCTATCTACCGTAAGGGGACCACACAAAACCAGATAGGGCATGCTTGAAGCAGGCTGAGATGGCGGTCCTTCATTCACTGGGCAGTTAAGCTCTGCAGTGCCAGAGGACGCTGGGTGCTGACAGTTTATGTGAGTTCAAGACCACTGGTCAATATTTTACTAGACAGCACCATGGAAAAGAAATTCATTGAGGGCTATGAAATGCCAAAAGACTTGCACTGGGTTCAGGAACACAAATCACTTAGTGCTTGGAAAGTGTTTGAAGTATCACTATGTTCTCACCTGTTCTTTAGCTTATTCCTAGACATTTGTTGTCCAGTCCAGAACACTCTGCCAGATCAATCTCTGGTTTGACCCAGTAGCACAGTTCTTTTATCTGGACATGGATATCTGCAGAATCCCTTGTGCCAAGTGCAGGTCACACCTCTTGTTCCCAGTATAAGTGGACATTTCTGCCTTAATCTGAGCTTGGCTTAAGCATTAAAAAAATTAAAAATGTTTCTAGTCTTGATGGGAAAAACGCAGATGTGAAGGAACAGGAAAATGGAGGCAACATCAACTGCTTATGTTTCAGAAAAATAGGTATCTGGGGAATGGAGCCAGGCGGGTGGGAAACATAGTAAAAACCCATTCTGCCTGACTTGATGTACAAAGGTACACCAGTAAGTATTGTCAGATAGGATAGTGACTCCATGTTTTCTCAGGGCAGCAGCCCAGCATCTAAAGAAAATGCCATAGCAGTAATTCAGTGAATTTTTCTGGGGACCATGCGATGTCCTGACTGCATATGACCATGCTGTCTGGGAGCTGAGGGCTGCAATAATGGTTGAGAAAGGTGCGAATTTTAGAGTTTATCTCTAAATTGAGATTCTTCCGAAATTTGGTGGAAGTCTGTTCCTGAAATTATGTTACCTGTTTTAGGGATTTCAGTCCAACTATTCATGCAGAACAGAGAAATAAGAGCCAGAGCCTCCTCTGGTTTATCATGAGAATGAAGCCAATGCTCCATACACAACTCAACCAGAACCACTGTGTTGTTACTTGGAAACTGGCCAGGTTTGCAGCTAAGGCATTACCAAAATGCACTGTCTGTGAGCAAGATCAGCCTGAATCTTTGAGATTACAATGAAAGTTGACTATCGACCAGAGGTTAGTCTGGATTTCATCACAAAAACATACATTTCATTAGGGCTAATCAAGGAGACAGGCTGAGACCTCAGCACTTGGGATCTTGACCATGTGGGTAGCTACCATAGGACAGACGTACAATATACATACAATGAGAGCTGTATCAGCGCAGCTCATCCCAGCATGTCAGGCCAAGTTATTGATGCAAATTGCACTACTTGCTGATAGAGCTGTCTCTGTGGTCAAAAATCCAGGAAAGCTCAAGATACTGAATGGACGCTGAGCAGAAGTTTACCCTCCCCGCATGTTAGCCATCTAAAACTTAGGTGCCTGGCCCTAGCTGCTCATTTTGGAGCTTTCTACAGGCAGAAAGGAGCATTTCTGGAGAGTAATTATTTCACTTATCTTTGACAGTTGTTTTAAGGTGGAATTGTTCATCTTCTGGACACTGAGGCATCTGAGACAAGAAGTTTAGACTAGAGTCCCACTTCCAGATGATTAATGTTAGATGAGATAAATTCCTCACAAAAGTTCTTGATTTTCAGTTTTGTCTTCAAATCTATTGTTGACAGCTCAAATATTTCCCTGAAAAATTTCTCTACAGTTTAAGGGAAAAAAAGTTCACTGTTCTAACTTAGTAGAGACTTGAGCAGGTAAGGATTTGTAGAGTAAATCTTTATTCAAGTTTCAATCAAATTTTAAATAAAGTGGCTAAAACCAGGCAGCAATAAAATTATGACAGACACCATTCTTTTTGCCAGTGATGGGGTATTGCACATAATAGGACTTCGTTTTCTTAAGTTCTTCCTAATTACAGTTATTGTATTATTAAGGCTCTGTTCTTTTGAGATACAAATGATAAAATTTAATAGAAATTCTGTAGCAATCACAGTTGCTAAATCTGAAAGAGAAGTCACTGTAACCGTGAGGGACGTGCTAACTGTTGGCCTGATCCTGCCACACAGTGTGCATGATATTTGCTTGTCTGAATACTCCCATTAATCTTGGTGGAGCTATGTACATGCAGAAGCACCACAGGTTCACACCAGCCTTCAGAAACATGGCAGGCGTTTGATGCATTCAGCCACTAATTCTGCAAAGGGAATTAGGACAGATCTTCTGATGTAGGATATGGATTTTTTTCAGTACTTTGTTATTAAATGTGTTATCACACATTCATCAGCTATGAGACCGGGTATAAATACGTACCAAGGGGCAATCCTAATGGATAGCAAGATTTTTAATTAACATTTGGAAAGGATTTTGAACTGTTTCTCATTACAGATATGCAATTTAGGGCAGAGGACGTAGGAGAAAAGCTGAATTTTATTCCCATCTCTATGCTTAATGAGAAAATTTTGACTCTGGAACAAGTGGATGAGGAAACAAATCCTCAAAGAGTAGATTTTCAATCATAGCCAACAAAATATGCTCATCTACCAGTAGATGTACAAAGTATTTCTATTTTGCTTATTGGCCCCTTGCAGAAACTGGTCATGCATGTCTGAAGTAAATAATTTGTATTTTCAAACAGGCAATGTGCAAGATTTTTTAAAAACCAGTCTGTTGTACATGTGCAAACTTACAAACATTGCTGCTCTTGCAGGAGTGTAGCTGAGGACAGAAAGTTACCCTTTGAGTTTGGGTGGTTTTGTGAAATATATTTGAAAAACCCCACAATATGCCTCCTAGAGTCATAAGTCAGCAGTTGGGTGACTGGTTTGAATTAAGACAACGAACAAAGACAAACGAAACATAATCCGGCACGTCTGTACATTCTGGAGGCTTTCCTCTTCATTTGGTGTCAGTACTGAACCAAAAGTATTTAGAGAGGCAATATTATTGAACACAACAAATAGGAAGCAAAGCGTAAATTTTGTTAGGGGTAAGTCATCCCTTAGGCAGAAGCATTCCATTGGTCTCACTGCATTTCACTGCACTGAACTATGGTTAATCTGTGGTTGGAAAAAATAGAGGCACTGTGGTTATTTAAAATTATATACTGTGTTTCCAGTTTAAAAGGAAACAAAAGGCATATGTTGTAAATATAAACTCTTTTCTTTAATTTTGAAAAAAAAAAGTCCATTTGAATGCTCAGTTTGGGTTCTATTCGGCACCTATAGTAACTATGCTATTTCACTACCCATTTAGGAAAAATATCTCCAGTGGGAAAATAAAAATCAGTAAGGTTGAAGAATTGGCAGCTACAAATTTACTGCGTTCTTGTGTCAAACTCTTTAAAATGGTGATAATATTTGTTCCCTGATGGTACAAGTAGGAAAAGAACATTCTTGTCTTGAGCAATGACAATTATTAGCTGTTAGAAGAAAATGCCAACACAAATGTTGGAATCTCCCATCATTTGGGATCTTTAACTCAGGACCATAGCTTCTTCCAGAGGATATATGCCAAACATTACAGGCTTGAGGCAGGATTTGCTTGTTAAGGCTTGTTTCTTAGGCGGTCGGGCAAAATAATGGTTTTGACCTTAAGATTTTTGGCTTAGGGATTGCCATTTGGAACACGGTTTTTACATAGTTGAGCCTTGAACATAGGAACTTCCTTAACAGAGATACATAACATTGATAGTGTTCTGTGTATATTTTGCTTCCAAAAGATTGCATTTTTCTGCAAATCACTGAGCCCTGAGTATTGCCTACTGTTCATCCAAGAGAGATAATCAGGTAGTCAGAAATGAAAGATTCTCTCTTACTACTTATGCAATATTTTCAAAAGAGGAAAGCTTCATTTTCCAAAGGGGTGAAATGACTGTTGCCAGCTTGAGTAACACACTGAGGACCTCCACACCCAAAGGCCTGTGTTTATTGGGACTAAACCAAGGAGCCCTGGTAGCTTGGTGGTACGAAAAGCAGAGGTCCTCTGTGGACATAGGAGGGGTGATGGAGGATTTTGTGTAACTGGCTGCTGGACTGAGATGGGTGCTCTAAGCGAGTGTGAAGCTGAATCTGCCTCTTCCTGCTGTCGCAAGTCTACACATCTAGTGGCTTTTTTAGGTAAAACATCTCTCTTTCCAAAAGTGACCTTGAAGCTGAAATTTTGAACATGTCATAAGCCTGTTTTGTCCAATTTTATGCAGCTTCTGGTTCCCCAAGGCTGTAATCAGTGTGTCAGTTTGCTTTCGGGAATGTGCTCAAATTATATTGATAGGTCTGCAGCTGGGCATTAATAACAACTACTACTGGTTCAGCCAGAGCTAGAAACAACGGAAAAAAAAATCTTATGATAAACTCTCAAAACTTGGCTGCAATTTTGCAAGCACAAGTAGTTTTGGGAACTTCAGATAAGCTTCCAAAAGTTTGGATCCAGGTCCAAACAAAACCCAAACTCTAAAATTATGAGGCTTGGGCATCACTAACACATACTCCTACATTTACTTCCATTAGGAAATACTAAACATTTTATGGATTTTTTCATGCCCCAGTTGGTTCTCTGTGCCGACTGGGATTGTTATAGTCCCTTTGCCTTTGCAACTATATAGACATCAATAAAGATGAATAAAGCTGGGCAATCAGATTCTAATTTATGCTGATCATGTTGGATGGCTCAGGGCACTTCAGCACACATGCTTAGCCAGTGACCTTTCACACTCCCCTTCTAGATCAAAGCACTTTATTCGTCCACTTCCAAGAAAATCACAAAGACAAAATTCCCATTCAGCACTCCTTTATTAATCTACAAAGGGCCAAATCCTTACGCCTTTAATCTGCTCTGACTCATCACTGCAATGATTTAAAGAGTAGAGCATTCCCTTTAGAGTTTTGGGCCCAAAATCAACATGTAGAATGGCCAGTGGATATAAATGAAGATGGGACCACTGCTCTCAGACAGGACCTCTGTATCCCTCAATATTCCTTTGAGGCCATACCCTCTCTCTGTGAATTTCATAAATCCAGAGCAAAAGTTAAATTTGCCTGATCCCTTTTTTACTTCGCTGTTTTCAACTGAACATTCACTGTCTTCTTGCAAAAATTTGTTGCACTGGGTCTTGCCTGGTTTGGTCAACTACCACTGGGTGACCCTCGGAGAGGTACACAGAGATCAACAGGTCCTTAGTGCTTGATAGGATCTAATTAGGCAACGCCTAATCTAGGGTTTTGATAATAGATAAAAGATTGCTTCAAATCTAAGCACATTTAGAAAATTTCTACCAGTGTTTGTGCAAGAGGATCTATTTGTTGCAATCTGTTCGAGTCTCTGAGTCTTGTTCTCGGGCTGTAACAGCCGAACTCCCACAAAACTCACTTCCAATTTACAACTGTGTCAATGAAAGGAGAATCAGGGCATCTGATACACACACATGAGAATAAAAAGCATTTTCAGCAATTGCAGATTGGTCACAATTTCAATTCTCCTCCTCGTGATTAATTTCCATACTTCTAAAAAGACAGACTTCTGTTCACTCCTTATGGTTTATGTTTGCTTGTGTTTGATACTTTTTAAATGCACTTTAAAATATCAAGGAAACTCAGTTTCTTTGTGATGCTGAGCTGCTTCTTCAAGCAATGTTCTCAGTCTGACTAAATCCCAATTAAAAAAGTATGCACGATACAACTATTTATTTTTATTATTAAATTTTTCATCAGTTCCAAGAGCAGTTAGTAATCACTGCAAGGATAAAAGGATAGGTTAAAAACATTGCAATGAATCTATGTCCCTCAACAGAACATCTGGTTTTCTACTGAGCACCTTTTCACAATGATCCATGTTTTCCACAGAATTGTCTGTTTTAATTAAAAACATAAACACTTTTAAATAAAATTGAAAACTAAATATTATAGCTACTGCTTGGAACAGCTGACAAACTTGATCTTTGAATCCTGCTGCAAATATCAAGATTTTCCCCAGTAAGCATGTTTTTTAGGACAACTCAAGGAATTTATCTTTTATTAATGTTTCACCTCGCACACATTATGCCAGCTGAAAAGCAATTAATAGTTGGTGATAATTATCTCAGATTGAAATTTCTGCCTATATTCATTTTTAATGATGGTTTTGAAATATTAAAAGCAAGGAAATGGGCCAATTAGATGACAGATTCATAACCCAGATGTGATGCCACAGACAGATTTAATAAAATGAAGATGAATACATGCTTTTAATGAGCTAGGACACAGCTAATATATTAATGAAACATCAGTTTTTAGACATCTGACCAAAGAGAAGTTCCTTTCTCTTGCTAGAGTTTGGATCAAAGTTCAATTGCAGGTTTTTATCATACACTTTAGAGAATTAGATAACAAGAGGAGGATCTCTTGGTCCACTACTGTCATGCGTCTGTTCGGAGCAGTGACATCTTCCTGCAGACCATCAGACCGCTGACCTCAGCACATGCTCTGGATGCTCCAAACATGGTTGTTTCACGTGTTCAGAGCTCTTCTAAGGGGCCTGAAATGGCTCTGAGGTGTGTGAAAAAATAAAAATTTACCAGACATAAATGCACACTAGTACGAATGGTGTAACATTAAACTGCTAGAGTCACAGCAAGCCAACATATGTGCCGACATGCTGAGCTGAAAGGCTGTTATTTCATCTTTAGCTCACGCTCTTGTGCCTGGCTTTTGAAAACACACCCATTATGCACAGATTTGTGCATACATAGATTTTTGCATCATTTTGCAGTCTCTGTAGCACTTTGTTCGTTCATGGCCATAGTCACAGTTCTCCATATGGGGTCTGCAGGATACCTGCAGGACAGAGGTATGCTTTCATCTGGTTTTTGGGTACTTACATCGTGAATAATGACTTTTGATAATATAAAATGTCCTTGAATCAGTAGACACTGCTGCAATCCCATTCTACCCTTACAGCAACAATCTCAAAATTTTTTGTGTCAAACATGCAAACCAAACAAAACCCAATGCGATGTTTTAAGAGCTCTGGCTTATCTGGGAGTTTTGGAGGTGCAGTCACAGGCATTGAAATAAAGAAGGATATTTCTAACCCCCAGCTAATTGCATTACTTCACTGCTTTCCTTGTCTATCTGTCTTTCCCCCAGCAAGAATGCTACAGCAGTGCTAAGAAAGAGCATTCCTGATGCAACCACATGTATTTGCTATACAGCCTTGACAAACTGCTTCTTTAGCCTGGGTCTCACTCAAATTCAGAGGGACTTGCTGAGTTTTAACTCCAGTTTCTGAACTGCTTTGAGGTCCTTGCTGCCAGATAGCTTGTTTTAGACAGGTGCTAAAAAGGACCATGTTATTAGCCCAGCTCAGGCCAAAGCATTTGGCAGCACAATGAACAGTTTTCAGGCCACTGGCCTGGCTCACAAGATTTGAGTGCAATTCAGCTTCCCCTGGCAGGAGACTCACACTGTTGCCTGCCTGTGGGTTTGTGCCAGCTAGATGCTTCATTCCTGTAGAGGGTGAAAGGGGGCCAGGTACAAAGTAGATGTTTCATCTTTGAAAGCCTCCTGCTGTCTTTGTTTTACTTATAATCATTTTCATGTTATGGCTTATTTGCCTGCAGGACAGCATCACAATGGTAATCTCTTTGGGAATGATGCAGAAGAGTTCATTATTAGTGAGCTACTGAAAACTGAGATCCACAACTCTTTGGTAAGAAGATGGCCATGAGAAACCTTGCAGTGAGTCAGCAATAGGTCTCCCTTACAAACGACTCCCTGGCCTCAGAAAAGTGATTTTAGGCCCTGGAAACCCAAAGGGGGATCTCTGCAGGGAAAGGGTGGCAGTTCTCTTCTGGACCCCTGCATCTAAATGAGGAAAACTTCAAATAAAACATCTATAAGAGAAAAATCTGGTTCGAGCAGTTTACACCCATGCTACACTCTGTTATCAGCCATAAAGCCCATAGCATCTGGGCAGGGTATGGGGTAAAACTATCACCTTTTAACCTCAATTGGTAAGCTGGAACTAGGGATGCAAATGCACAGTCTGGCACGTCCACAACTCCTGCTACACCATTAGATGTTATTATCAGTTCCGACGAAGTTCTCCCATGAATATTGGAGTTTTCCCAGCAGGCAAGTGTTGAGCTGGTTGCAGTAATAGTCAAAGTAGATGTCCTACAGGAGTGAAAAAGCCTCTTATGTTATCATGATTCAGGAGAGATGAACAGAGTAATTGGACAGATGCTGCCATTACAGACAATTTCTAGTTTCTGTGTAGTGTTCACATGCTCCAAATATGCTGTGCACTCTGCAGGCAGGGACACGCTGCTGCTACCAGAATGGAGGACGCACGTCCCTGGGCTTTATCTAACATCTAACCTTGCTTTGATGCTGTCTCAGAAGGGGAAGGTCAGGGAAAATTGCTATCTTTTCCCAACAAATCGAGTAGATAGATAACCAAAGTCCTGCAATACTAGTTGGCAAAGAAGACTACCTCTTTAAAGTCAGCCACTCACATCGGCAACGCTGCGAGGACCTGAGCTGATGAGGAGATCTGGGCTGAACAGCTCTGAGTGCCATAGAGCTGATAGGAGCTGAGGCCATGACCCATGCAACTCTGTGGCAAACATGTGAGGCAAAGGTCCCTTTCTGCTCACTTACATCCAGGTTGTGAGTGATTACAGAGCTTTAGCCTTGGTGTTCAGGCTCAGTGTGGCAGCCAAGGGCTGGTCTGCAGTGTAACCAAAACACTGGAGACCCCAAACAGTGTAAATTGAAGAATG
>NW_009631653.1:30551-49278 GCF_000690535.1 Cariama cristata | reverse complement strand
GCAGGTAAAAGTCTTCATCTTCACCACCAAGGATGGGTCTGCAGTGTAACCAAAATACTGGAGATCCCAAAACCTGTAAATTGAAGAATGGAGAGAAAAAGGGAAGGAAAGTCTTCATCTTCATCCCTAAGGGCTTGGCGGTTTCTTTCCAGCTCTTCAATGCCACTTAGCAGACGCATCCACAGGGCTCAGTGCTGTACCCCCAGGACTCTTTGCCTCTTGTCACTGTGGCCATCTCACACTATGTCCTCTCTGTCCCTCCCCTTCCTTGCGTGCCCTGGCACTGATGTCATTGCCACACCACATGACGCAGCACTGGCACTGCCAGGGTACATGCTCACATCATGCATCCAGCATGCTGCGGGGTAAACCCCACTTTTCCATGTCAGAGTCTCACCCATTTTCAAAATCAGTAAGGACACACATGGTATGGCAAGCTATGAGGGAAGGCGCAGCAACATCACTATTAAAAAGTCTAAGTAATCAGGAGGAAGTTAAATGAAAAACGAGGAGCTTAGCTTTCCAGGGAAAGTCAAAGGATAACTATGAGTATGTATATATATTTTTATACATATATGTGTCTATGTATTTATATGCAACTGTGTGGAAGATGAGGATGGTTTTAGAAAAGGATTTACAAACATCCTGTATTTCATCTGGTATGCTATTTCCTCGGATATGAGTGACTGATGTGTGGGGGTTGCTACACATCTATTTCCTATTGCAGACAGAGCTATTACTTAGGTAATCAATATTTAATCTCTATTAGGGGCAGTCATTTTTAAGCCTACTTTAAAAAGTGCATCTGCAGCACTTGCTATAAATCACAGCCATGTGGAGCTGTGCTGAACTCAGAATCTTCTCCTGTGTTTCAAGGGAGGAATTAGGCTTTTCATGGGAGGAAAAGGAAGGAAAGAAACCCAAGAAACTTTGGTAGCACTGACTATTTCAGGCAATGGAGTGAGTCCAAAATAGCACAGGCTTGATTCACACCTTGATTTTTGCAACGGTGGTAGAGAACATGGGGAAAGGGTAATCAGCATCGGTCCTGAGGTGAGTCAGAAGCTGCAGCCAGAGTTGGCTGCAACGATCCCTCTCCTCCGCTCCCAGAAAGGAGGCTTGGTCAAAGCTGAATTATTTTGCAGAGACATGTCAGTTCGTAGCTGGAAAGGCTTGGGACAGGCTGACAAAGAGAGGATCAACTACTAAAGGCTGACTATGAATGTGGAGAATCAGATTTAATCCTTTCCCAGCCTAATTTGGAGTGATCCCAGATGAAAATGGTGGTCTGAGTCAAATAGAGCAGAAATTTGGATCTGTTGTGATCAGACCTTTCTTGTTTCTTATTCAAGATTGAGTTTCAAAGCAGCCTCAGCAGACCAAGTCACCATGTTTTTGCAGCATCCCCAGCATGCAGCACACCAAGGGATAAGATGTGAACGTCCCTGCTCCTGTATCTCAGTGGCTGCCAGTGGTCAGACTGGTCCCAGTTCAGGCGGTGCTTACAGCGGTGTGAGCGCAGAGTGTTTCTCCCTGGCCTCTCACCTCCAGCCCTGCCGCTGTGCAGTCCATCCCACCTGCCTCGAGGAAGCATGAGGACTCCTACACTCCCCCTTTCAAAGACCTCCATCATCATATAGCAATATAGGTTTTTATGCTAAAACGCAGTTTTTTCAGCACTCAGAGCTATACAGAAGGTGAATTCAGTAAGAACTGGATGGTCTAACTTTCCTGAATTTGAAGTGAAAGTTGTGCCGGTTTTAACAGTATTTGAAGAAATCAAGAAAAAGGCAAGGGTGAGACACATATGTGTGTGTCCAGCACTGAAATGTACCTAATAAACAGACCAATTTTCCTACCTATCACAATGATATAAACCTGTGACTGCTCTCACAGAAATACACACAGGATTGGGACAAATTTAACAGTGAAGAGGCGTTTTGTTTGGATGCGACTTGGCTAAAGACTTTGAGAAAACATTTAGGTATTCGGCATAACAAAAAGCGGAGGGCTGAGATTTATCAGAAATAAACACTGAGTCAACACAGCTTCATTATTTGCAGTCACGGTTCAAGGCCAGCAGAATGCACCAGGCACACAAAGAGCACACTGGCCCAAGGCTGCTGAAAGTTAATATTGTGCAAGACTTCTGCAGATGTGGAACAGCAAACTATTCCAAAAGCCAATGCTCCGTTCAACAAAGATTGAAATCAGCAGAGAGAATGAGCACAGAACAACATCAGAAGGCAATATGTAGTCCAGTCATGCTTAAACCCCACACCCCCCCCCAAACATTTATGCCCTTGGTTTTGTTCGCTTCCAGGTTCTCTGCTTTCTGACTGTCACCAAATGCATTGTGGCTTGCTTCTGGGCTCCTTTTTGGAGAGGATCTCAGCACTTTCCAGAATTAAAAAAAAAAAAAGCTCAGTGTAACTGAGAGAATTATTTATTCCAGGATCTGCTCCTTACAGACTGTGCAGATGTGCCAGCGTTAGCTCTGGTTTATAAACAGCAAGGACATGGGTTCTTCTCCTCCAAAGGGAGCTAACTCTGTAAGGCATCGATCGCTGCGGTCACTGCATCTCCTGCCTGGCATGAGTTGAAGACTGTATCTTGACTTACTTCAAGATTAATGCTGTATGGTTACTGGTTTGATCAGCCTGAAGTGCCAGTCCAGTGTATTAATGAACCCAAAGACGTCTGTTGTGACAGTTCAATGCCTGGTCATAGCTGTGGAGTTATCTTATGTCTGATAGTAGCCCCTTCCAGGAGCTGCAGGAGAAAATGCAAGAAACACACGGCAAATACTCATGAAATGATTTATGCATAGGAAAAGCTTCAACTGTCTCTGCCAGTAGGAGTTTCTTGCTCAGATTAGTAGGAGTTTGTATCCCCTCTGAAAAGGAATATTTTGGCTCTTGCCTGCTGTGGATGTTCTCAAAAAGTAACGGATATGCCTTTTTAAAAACTTGCCTGAAATAAGATAGTTTCACTTGTTTCACCTGCTGGGAAAGGATGTGAGAACAAAATACCCCCTGACAGAATTTAACCACCTTTTTTAATGTTCTCCTAGAAATCTCTGGGATACTGAGGATGAGGTGGGTTTCAAAAAGTGATGAAACAAGATGTTTGAATAAATCTGTGATGGTGGAAAACACTTGCAGGAGTCACGGAAAATGGATCGAAATAAAAATCTTCACTTGTTCTTTAGATTTTTCAATATCAAAGATTCCTTCTGTGTTTGGTTTAAGATTGAAGGCTTGTTCATATTTTATAAAAGATAGTTTGTACCCACCTTCTCCAAGTAGTTTGTTTTAAATTCAGAGCTCTGTGTTGGGACACTTTATTTACGGTTGCAGTATCAAGATAGGTCTTGGCAACATCTCCTCCTACGAATGACAAATATTTGTAAAATGGTTTGAATTGTATACACAGAGATACCAGATTAATAGACACAAGACAGCAGAAGCTGAGCTTTTCCAGCAATGTCTATACAGTAGTTCTGTGTTGTAACTCTGTGATGCACAGCCTTGCTCCAGAATTTACTGTTCCAGGCTTCTGCTCCAAATGGGGCTGTAAATTACCATTTCAATGGCTTAGCTTTAATTAACCATTTTCCCAAGGAAGATTCCAAATAGTGAAAGTGCAGGCTGTGGATATCAATTTCCAGGTTTTGTAGTATTATGTAACTCTGTGCCTATTTTTGTGGGGTTTTATTATGTTTTCCAACTTTTCCTAATCCTATATAAATGATCAATACTTTTTCTCACCCCTAACTCTTAAGTGACTCTCTCTAAAACCTGTGTAATGCCCAATATGTTTTGTTCCTGTTTGAGGGTTTACTTTATTTCAGATAAAAAAGCAATTTCAGTGAAGTTGAAATGTATGGTTTTGGTTTCAGGACTGCCTCTCTCTGACATAAAACTACTAAGCCTTTATTGAACTATATATGATTCTACCATAAACGCCCCCTTTATAGAACGCACCTGGCGAATATAATGGAAAACATATTTGTTTCTTATAAGAAACTGAGCAACTGTTCTGTAATAATATATAGTCTATTTGATATTTAAAAGGTCATAATTTTACACAAAGAAAAGAAAAATGCAGGCGCAGTAAAAAGTAACATTAAAAAATGTAGCTGCACATCGCAGACATCTGCTTTTTTATTACGCTGATAAAAGCAGTTGACTTGCATACAGCAAGCTCTAATAATGAGACTGAAATAATGTCTCTATACCTCACTGTCCCTCAGATTTAGCGTTTCCTAGTCCACAACAATTTAACCTCCCAGTCCCTTGGGAGATAAGAACACGATTCCCATTTTTTGTAGGCGGGGAGAACTGAGATGTGGGATGGATAAACACATTTCCAAATGCCACACAGGAAGCCCACAGGAGAGCTGGAGCAAACCCAGGTTTGCTGAGTGTAAGATCAAGTTCAAAGAAAGAGCCTCGTCTGAATGGTTGCACATAACATACTGCATATTAGGACCTCCAGTAGACCGCATGCTACCAGAGAGCGCAGGACTGTGAACTACTCCATAGGAGAATACAAACCTACTTTATGTGTAAAGTGAAGTCCATCAGATGTAATGTCTCCTGTGGCCTTGGGAGAAAGTTCTGACCGCGGATGTGTAGCACCAGCAAGGAGGAATCAGGTCATCTGCATCTCCGGAGCAGGTCTAGAGGATCACCCCTCCTTCCAGTCAAACCGTACAGGGGGATCAGAACAACCTCTGAGATATTCCTCACCTAATTTGCACTTAAAGAAATGCAGATCCTACACGTACGACATATGACAGCTCTTATAGTACGACATGCACCTGGCTGTGTTGCTGCCTTTTTGAGCCTCCTTTTATTAAGACCAGTGGTGAAATTCTCACTGATGAGCTCAGGCTTGCCCTTAAGACTTAGAGGATAACCTATGCCAGATCCAAATTAAGAGATTCAGGAGTCACAGCACTTAGTATTGAGAATCCAGTATTTCAGGCACATTTAGCCTCTTAGCAGAGCTGTGTCTAAGCTCCAGTCCTGGGTTTCCTTGCACTGCTGGGGAGGGCTGGATGCTCACAGCCCATCCTCAGACACATGTCTGCCTTGGGGGGAAGCTGTCCCACTGTGCCAAAAAACACATGGATCTAGAGAGAACAGGATTTCCTAGGGAGTAATCATGTTACTCATCTGAAATAAGATGGGTTGTAACTGTTTTTCGAGGGTTGTTTGAGTATTTTGTGTTGACCAGTGCTTGGAAAAGAGTCAGGACTCACCAATCCTGTGGGAAAGTGCTCAAACCAGTGTCTGGACAGCCACATTCAACTCCCCGTTTTCCAGCCCAGCAAATCTTTCTTTTGAAGGCAATGACATAAATTCAACAGATGGGGCTAAAGTTTCTTCCCTACCAAAAACTTCAGGGAAGAAGATATCTTAATATCTTGAAAAAATATGATTATATCTTGAAAAGCAAGAGACATGAGATGAATCCTCTAAGGATGGAGGTATCTGAATGTGGCCTTCCCTCGTCCTACCAGACTGCCCTACTCTGTAGGCATTGAGGGAAGCAGTATGTGCTGCCATGCTCTTGGAGGAGACTGGTGCCCTTGGTCTTCCCAGCACCTTTAGTGTTTAAATTGACTCTCAGGTGTCTACATTAGCTTAATAACCCTTGATTCTTGATGCAAAGGACTGACTCAAAATCCTCATTTACACTGGTGCTTGTACTTGAATAGGGAACTAAATTTATTTATTTTTTTTTTCAGAAGGAAGGAAGGAAGGAAGGAAGGAAGGAAGGAGGGAAGGAAGGACCAGTGAAGATACATGTGGTTTCTAATCTATTTTTAGCACCCCCAGAGCTATGCATACCAGCAATAGCAAACACTGCTTTCTTTGGGCTGCTCACTGCAGGTGATGTTGATGCACGAGCAGAGAAATATTTTCTTTATTGTTTTGCTCTCCTCTTTGAACTCTCTTGGTGCTTGCTTTCATCTGTGAAACTTTGCAAATCTTCCACATTTCCAAAATCAGATTAATGAGAAAATTATGCTTTTTGTGTATAGCAATGGCAGAAAAATATGAAAAAACAGTCTGTGCTAGCAGTTGAAGCAGGATGAGATTGTCAGAGTTGGACTCCTGGGTTCAATATTTCAATGTTCGACACTGTTTCTGTGTAAACCACTCAACAACTCTGTGCCTTGTTTCATTTCTCAGTGAACTAATGCATAAAATGTTATTATTCCTTTCCCTCTCTTATTTTTTTAACTGAACTTTGGCTGTTCTTTGTGTCACACCAAACTCCTGCTCACAGGAAATACAATCTGGCAAGCAGTATTGTTCATTTAGACAGAGCCCTGGATGTGCAGGTGATATAGTCTAGGGTTAGTACTGCATCTTCCTTTTTCTTCTTTATAAAGCACATCTTAGGAAATATAGCAATGAAAATGCCACCATTGTCATTGCAATTTGGACCCAGTTGTGGAATATGCACAGCTCCTATAGTCATGGGGATGGGCTTCTCACGGTTGTTGGTGCTGACCTCCTTGAGGCACCTCTAAGAGGTAAGGAAGCATTAGGACCTGCAGGTAAGCCTAGGGGCTGGCTTTCCCAAAGCTAAGGGACGTGCCCAAGGTTACCCTGAAAGCCTATGGCAGAGCAGAGATTCAAACCCTCAAGCGTAGGGTGCTGTCTTCACTCCCCTTGGCCATAGGAACTATATACTGTATAGGACGAGGGATGGCTGAATTAAAGACAGTAGCCTGTTTGTGGGACCAGGGTGTCAGATTTGCCATGAAACCTGAACAGGTCAAAACGAGAGCACAGCTGAATGTCCACGCCATGAAAGCCCCGTGGCACAGCATTACGCAGCAGAGGATGGCTCTCACTCATAGGGTACAGGTTGCATGCGGCATTGCCAGCTTGTTGCGGGCCAGAATTCGGACAATTTCCTCTCCCCTGCCTCAGTTACTAGTAATAATGAACCTGGCTTAACAAGGAAGAAATTTATTCTGTTTTGTTTTGTTTTAGTAATTTAAGCTTTAAGAAGTTTTTGGCTTCATTGCCTTTGACTCCATAAGTGTAATAAGCAACAATTTGCAACAATGCATCAAATATGCTGGGGTTGTTCACAACTTTTACAGAAAAAAAATATGTTTTCCTACAGTTGAGACCCTTGCTTTTCTTAAAGAAAATAAACAACAACTCCAGAACTGAGCTCCCCAGTAAATGGTGTCTCCAGAAGCTGAGGGCTTCATGGAGAAAAGCCTGATGGGGACCCCAAGGTCCGTGCAGACTGTACAGGGCAGACCTGTCCTCCGCTCACCCGGGGCTGCCTGCCCAGGGGCAGCCGCAGCGGGCAGGCTGCCTTGTGCTGTAGTCAGCTGGGGGATCCCCCTGCTCAGGTCCTGGCCCGATGGGCTCTTCCCTCCAGCTGCTCTTCGTTTTCCTTCCCTCTTGCTGATTTATCTCCCTCCCCTCCGTATCTCTGCCCCTTCCTTTGTTTTTCCTTTCAGCTAATCCCTTCCTGCTTTTCCCCTGGCCCCTTCTGTGTTACATACACACATACACTTTTCTATCCAGGGAAGTTAATTTAGATTAAGGGAAGGGGTGGATTTAAGAAAGAATAGCTCTCCCTGAAAAACTCCACGTAGAGACCCCTTAATTCTGGAATAAAAGCATTTTCCAATGAACACGATCCTTTGTATAAAGCAAATTAAACCAGTTCAGTTTGAAATCCTTCTGCTAGGATTGCAAGTGCTCATCTGATTATGCCCAGATTTAATTGGGAACATCTCCTCATGCCAAATTTGCCATAAAGACAAGATCCTGTTCCACTTCCAGGCATGCACAGATACCCCTCCCAAACCATTCAAAGCAAGCCATACATCTGCCACCCACCCAACCATGAAGAAATCAGGGATCTAACATAATATTTGCAAGCCAAACTCTGCTCACTCTTCTGCAGTACTCCCTTGTCTGTTTAGACTGCAAACTCCAGGGTGAGAAAACTTTCTCCCTCTGTTTTTTATGTGGTGCCTGGCACAGGGAGATCCCAGCCTTCATTGTATGGTCATGGCACGGCAAACAAAGGAATCAGCAGAAAAGGCTGTGCTTTCACAAGTGCCTCCCGGTCCCATGCAAACTTAACTCCCTTCGACATCTGCGGGTTGGCAGTTTTCACTCCACCCAAATTTAGGAACCAAACTTAGCCAGCTGCTCTCCAGAGGCCTCCTCCACAGAAACCTGGGAGAAAAGGGCTCCGCTAAAGAAATGAGAGTAATGGTTTAGAGCAGAAACCATAACCTGATCCATCATAAAGCTTCTTCCTAGTAAATTCGGGAGCCACAGGAGTGATCCTGCCTCAGTTAAGTGCCTTGGGTTGGGTTTCTGAATACACGCAGAGGCACTTTTCCTCCAACATAGAGGAAATTTTATGAAGAGCAATGAAAACACGGGCAAGGCGATGGATAGAAGAGGGGTGGGAGGAGAACATGCCTAGAATTTGCATGGAGAAAAGGCAAGGTGAAGCATGAAAGTTGACCTGAGCAAAGATTAGTATCCAGCTGGACTAGGTAAGTCTGCAGGCAGTGAAAAGCCTCATGGCTTCTCGGCGGCTCACAGAGTGGCCACTCTACATTTACAGTGGTGTTGGGATGCAGACTTTGGTCTTCCTACTCCAAAACCACACCTTTGTGCTGCACGCAAGCAGGCAACCTCTGTGCAACACTGGACACTACTGCAGAGAGCTCCCAGCCCCAGCACTATAGCTGTCTTATGGAGATCTTGGGTTAATTAACGTGTGAAGCATTTGGAGATCCTAGGGTCTCCAAGTTGCTGCTTCAAAGGACTAGAGCTGCCCAGAGTTTTATGGACGTGGCTATTTTTCCTGTTGTGCTGGTTCAGTTGACCATGTGTTTTGAATGAGGAGACATTCCCAGAAAATGGGTACTTGATTACAAAACAAAGCCAAGCTCCACATGAGGTCTTCCATGTTCACTCATCGTTGTGCTCCTTGTACTGGGACAACATGTACCTCAAGGCCAGAGTCAAGACTCACGAACTGGAGGCACGGTTGACCTCGCAGGCAATGGTGACTGTGTCCATGGATGCCTGAACAGCTTTGGAAGATAACCTAGAAGATAAGATCAGTCTCTAAGGTGGTGGCATTGGAACAACTCTGACTTCTGCAGCAATCTGACATTATGATCCCTGACATTAAGATTTCCAGCTAACAATCTGTTTGCTTATCTGCAGATGACATTTGCTACTTGCTATGTAAGAAGCACCCCCCACAAACAGCAGCATGTTGTCCTACCCCTGTAAATCTATCTTCTGGACTTTTGCATGGTGTGGGTTACAGCTTGCTTCATAATTACCCTCCAGTGCTCACAAGAATACTACTAAGCCTGAAAAGCTGGCTGGAAAGCTGGCCAGACCTCTCTTTACCATTGGGAAATCCACTGAAGTTCCAGATTTAACGGGGGAGACAGGAAATGACCTGTAGCATCAACAACCATTGACATTAATTTCAGCTGAAAGGAGACACCAGCAGCTGAAAACCCGCGCAAGCTCATTTCCTCTCCTCCAGCTGTCGCAGGCTCCAGTTCAGCTGAACCGGAGTTCAGGGCTGTGGTGGGACATCTTGGTCACATCCACGCTTGTAAAGTAAACAAGAGCACAGCATGCTCTGTGTTCGTGTCCTAGCCCACTTTATTTTTTGGCCCAGGCACAGTGGCCGGCGCCAGGGAGAGGATGTCAGCTCGGTTTCTCCAGGGTTTCTCGGCAAAGGTGGCTCCTCGGCAGCACGAGCTATCATGCTTGGTGGCCTCAGAGGTCCCACGCTGGCCACATGTCCCCCTTCTCTCCCTTGCATTCACCCTTCTGCTTTCTGAACCATCCCAAACTCTTACAGCACATTAAGCCAATGTTGGCTGTGAGCTCATGAACAAACTGACACATTGATGGTCCCAGGTGAGATTCTGATCTCAGAGTCTCAGAGCTCAGTCCTAAAAGGCAGCGGATTTGCTCTGTGCAACTGAGGCAAAATCAAACCAATATTTTCCTGAAAATAACCCCATGCAAGCACAACATGTTAAGGAACAGGATTATGGCTGCCCACAACTCAGAAGCTGTATGCCGTCTCCTACAATCATTACTTGCTGCTATTAAGACAGGGAAATTTGTGAGGAATTGAGATGTAATTCTGAATAGCGCCCTGGTTTATTGCAGGTGTTAAATGGTCAGTCCAATACTGCTATTACCAGTCCAATATTGCTAAAACTTAAGGCATTAAGACCCAGGCAGGTTGTTGGAAATGATGCTGAGTTCATCTATCTGTAAATTGACCATACCCTTATTTTTTTTCTTTAAGGAGGTTTCACACAAGAAAATGATCCTGGAAGAGGCAGGAACTTCAAGCAATTGTGTTCTCGCTAAGGGAGCTGTGAGGGTTTCCTTGCAGCTAGCCATCAAGCCCACGAAGTCCGGCAATCCTTCCTCATACAATAGATACTGGGATCTCTTGTCCTTGGCCCAAAAGAAGCCTACAGATGTCTACTGCTGGCTTTTCTCTTGGTCTGGGCTCTTATAAAACTTTCACAGATGTTTGCCTTGGGGTTGAAGCCTCTTCTCAAGTAGCTCAATGCAAGCAGCTCTCGCAGCATGTTGCCAGAGTGGGCTGCTCCGCCGAGCTGACAGAAAGTTTCTCTGGATATTTTTATTACTTGGAGGATGATTTTCTAGTGAATTAAAAGATATGACTGAACTCGCTTATGTTACATCGTGGAGGGCGATAAAACCGTCTATGCAATTTCTCCTGCTCTGTTACATATATGTACCAAACAGGCACTTTGGAAAATCCCACCCTGAATCCAGAGCTATAAAGTAAACAGTTAATCACAGGGGACTAATCTTCAACCAGTGTCAATCGGCATCACCTCGACCTGTGCTGGCTCAGGATCTGGCCCCAGGACGGGGCGGTCTCCGTGCAGCAGAGGACCAGAAAAGGACACGCTGCTGCCATGGGGACTCTCTGAGCTGCTGGGGGGATTAGTAGGTCCCATGCCAGGCCTGGAGCTGGGTGGAAACTAGGTGCCTTTTCATTGCTGAAAATATTTGAGGGGCAAAAAAAATGAAAATCAAAATGCTGCCTCTGCTTTTGATGGCAGCATCTGCTTCATCTCCCCAGAACAGCTCAGTGGTTTCTGGGGTTGCCTTCCCTTTTGCTGTCCCCATCAGCAGTGCGTGTTTTCTGTTGGGAAAGATAAAGAAAGGAGAGAGGCTGGTCTGGGGGTGGGAGAGGTCACTCATGTAAGGCTTGTTCTTAATCCCTTTTCTGCTGCAGACTTCCTGTGTGTCTGTAAAAGCAGATCTCACCAAGGAACGTGACATCTCTAATATTACCCTTTGGCGGATGATGTCTCAGTTGCCCCTCTGTGAGCTGGGTGAGAGCTATCGAATCTCCTGTGCCTGCAGTGAGGGAGGCAAAAGTAGAGGCATCCCACTTTTCAAAGTATTTCTGCATGTGTTTTTTTCCCCCCCGCATTTCAGATAGAAAGGCATTAAAAAAGAAGCTTTGTTTTCCATGCAGTTTCACACTTTAAATTTCTTTCTTCTATTTTTTTCAGTAGGTTTAAATGAACAGCAGTTTTCTCTAAGGGTTTAGAAATCTTTTTCATCCTTTTTTCAGTAGCAGACGGAGTGGGGTGAGGGAGTAATGAGCAGAAAAAAATGTAGCAATAGAAAGGAAGGAAGGAAGGGAAGCAGGAAGGAAAGAAAGAAAGGGAAGAAAAAATCTAATATTTAAAAATCGCTTTTCAAAAAGTCTTACTTTTTTGTGTAAAAGTTAAAAACACAATTGGCAAATATTTTTTTGCAAAATACTTAATTATTGGTGAATTGCATCTTAAGTATTCTTGTAGTCAAAAACATTTGCTTCCATCCTTATTTATTTCTGCATCAAATAAAAGTGAGCTGAGATGTGGGAGACCACTTCGATGGAAGGGCATTTTCTGAAATCTGTATACTGCTTAAATTCTAATCCAGATCTGGTTTAGACTTACCCAAATTGAACGAAACCTGCAAAGTGTTTGAATTTCACTCATCACTGCCGTTAATCCCTCTTTTCTTCCTCTCACAAAAGAATAAAGGTTTGATCTGTGTCCCTGGGAGACATCAGAAGGACAAACCCCCTCCTTACCCCAGTTTTAATTTTTTTTGAGGAGATTCATCTCCCAAGATGCTCAGGTATTTCTGGCTGGACTTTCTAAAGGACTCTGAGCACGTGGAGGTGTATGCATTCCTTTCCAGCTACAGGCAGCATCTGTGCTGCTAATAGCCTTTTTGACTGCAATTTAAAATGTGAATTTTAAACTGTTTTGGTGGGATGCAGATGCTGGTTCTAAGCCTGTCCTATCCTCCATCCCAAGGCAGACCTGACCCGACTACCCCGTGGATGCCAAGGTGTGAGTGTGACCAGCGCACAGCAATGTCCCTCGCTGCTCTCACCAGCTGCCGGCAGCATCAGCTCTGCCCTGAGTCTGGGGAGACATCTTTGTCTTCAATAGCCCTTAAATAATTTTTCTTCTGTGAATATGCCTGGTAGCCCTATGGCAAAGATTTCCCCCTCTTAACTACACATTAGGGAAAACAGTTCTCCTTTTGTTTCTTTTTTCCTCTGAACTTGCCACTAACTAGTTTCATCCGACATCCTCTAGCTCTTGTATTAGAAGAGACAGCAAACAGTCATCTTCTATTCATATTTTCCAGCCTACTTGTGATCTCTATCATATCCCCTTCAGTAGTGTCTTTCCCAGCCTGAGGAATCTGAGTCCATTTAATTACACTCCTAGTGTGTTTGAGAGCTGAATTAATCTGTTTAATTATCTGTTTAGTCTATTCTTAATCTATTGTTAGGGTTCAACGGCCAGGAGCCACCCTGCTGTCTGGTCTGTGCTAGATTGCTTTATAGGACCCACCAAGAAGGAGATCCTCTGGACATAGGCGTAGCAGAGCCTGGATTCATCCCATTACATTTTGGATGCCAAAGCCTACCCTGAACTCCTGTCTAAGGATGCCAGTTCCACCCATTGGCTTGACAGACAGGCTCAACCAGTTACTGTTCTCATTCAGTTTGACAACAAGAATGCCAAAAATGACTAGTCTGGGCCCAAGGACACCTCTGCCTCAACAGAAGGCAGTGAGGAGATGTGGCCCTGGGACTGCAGCAGAACAGGGAGCAGACCCAAGTAGGACATCCTTTCCTTCCTCTCTCGTCATCATCCTTTGGTCATTTTTGCCCCAACCTTATGCATCCCTCTGGCATCAACATCCCATGATCTTACAGGTGACTGGTGCTGGGGTGACTCCTTGCTGCTGGGGTGCTATGAGCCTGCTCACAGTATATAGCACTAGACCACACTGCTACTTCTTTTCTTCTTCCTAACTCTAATTAATTCAGTCTCGTTCATTTATAATCACATTAAGTGCCATGCAATAACAAACAGCGGAGGAAAGCCTTGCTGGAGCAGAGGGAGGAGGGCTCAGCATCCGACAGAAGCTTTGCTGGATCAAGTCTCTAAGTGGTTGCAATTCAGCCACGATCCAGCTTATTTGACCTGTGAAACATATTCCAGAAACGCACGCCTGCAGATGTCCCTCATACGCACCGCCTCACTGGTCATCATAAAAAACTGCTTATGCTTTCTTTTCATCTATACCAGATGGCAGCTGTGACACCAGGGGCCTGTCTTTTTTCCATGCCATCCACACAGAACTTGACAGAGTGAAGAAGAAAGGTACTTCTACCTTGGATAGACCTGCCAAACCCTCCCTGAAGACCCCACACTCTGCTTCCACTAATTGCACCAACATTGTCCTGCAGCATGAACCCCCCCAGCCCTCTGTTTTCTTTCAAAGTATATTTGTTTTATATCTGACATGTTTATATATGTTAACTGTTTGCTATAGATATCTGTCAGCTTCATCTGGCAAAACCAAAAAAAAAAAAAAAAGAAAAAGAAAAAGAGAGGTTGGCTTTACGCCAGAGGTATGTTTTTTAAAAGCACTTTGTTTTTTGTCACATGGTTTTGCATAGAAAGAGAAATGAGGAGAGGGAGGGTGGACTGGCAAGGGATATTATGCTTTAAATACTGTGAAAGAATTTCATACGAAAATGTACTCTACTTTTCAGATATTAGCCTAAGAGCCATAAAAAGTTATTTTATAGTCCTAGAAATGATACACAAACATTGGTATACTGTTTGTCATAAAAACTACCCTAAAGAGGGAATCGCACATTATGCTTTTCGAAATATGACATTTATGAGCTGCCTTTGATTGTTACCAGAATGTTTTTTAATGAAATAGAAAATGTGTGTCTGTGTGTACATGCGCACGTGTGTGTGTTTGTGTGTATGTACAATAAGGGGATATGTCACTGAGAAAGGGACATCTTCTAAAAATTGTTCTTTACTCAGCCCAGAGGTTTTAATCTTTCTCCCTTTCCAAGAACAAAGACTACAACCCCTCCCGTCAGTGAGAGGAAAGGCAGAAATGTCCATTCCTTCATATTTGGGGAGAAATCAGCACAATTTCCTGGGATTTTTTTCTTCCTTGCTATCCTTTAAGCAAGAATATGGTCTGGCGCTGTGCAATATCCTCTTCCCTTTGAGATACAACTGCACCACTTGAGGATGAAGGTGGAGAGGCATGAATCTTTCCCCATGCCAAAGATGTTGGCTCAGGTTTCTCTCATAATGATGTTTAAAAAGGGCTTAAATTGGAATTACATGATGCTTATGTCTTCTGCTAGTCCTTACCCACACTGCCTAATTGCTTACAATGATGGGATTCATTGCCTCCCGGGCGTTTTTTACTTCGTGAGGTGAACAGGCTTGTCGGGATGACACACTTTCTTCTACTGGACCATTTCACGTCCCTCCCTGCCCAATATCCCAGTGAGGAGTCAGATGGTGACTCATCTCAGACACTCTTGCTTTTAAAAATGCCTGAAGTTTTTCCAAAGAGGCAACTTTGTCTCCATGAGAGCTAGGGTGCCCTGCATCATTTACTGGAGCAGGCTGGTGTTCAGGCCTTTTTTATTTTACTGCATAGAACTGCTCCTCACAGGGCAGAAAGCCACCAAGCCTTTGCAGGCAGACTCAGTCTTCCTTCATTTATAGTTAGGGCAGGGCTGGGCCCAAGCTAATGACCCAAAATGAGACACAAATTATTGCTGCTTGGGCACAGAACCATATTAATGCAGCTTTGCAGCGTCTGACCCGTTAGCAGTGGGTCCTTGAGCTGAAATTGGACCTGTTTAAAAGCAATGATCGAAGATTTTGTGCCTGCAGTTATGGAACGAGGGGTCCAGATGCCTGCGATCTGTTTGTGCCTGCTATTTGCAGCTCAATGATTTATTAGCAGGACTCTGGACATAGACCATACTGGGCAACCCCTTCTTAGATCCTGGGCTACAGATAGCAGAAAAAGCAGACAGACTGTTTGCAAGGAAATCAAAAGCACTTTGAGTCTTAACTGCTGCCTGAATCATCTCACAAAATGAATACGGTACAGCAAACTGTTGCCCTGCAGACAAATTTCATACAAAATGACTGTATAAAGCACCAATGTTTATACACGAGGCTGATGTGGGTTGAAGGGCTGTTTGAAATGGCTGTGGCTAGTTATGTAATTATTTGAGAACAGTAGAGCACAATAAGTGAATATAAACATTGAAGAAGACAGTATGAGTTCACTGGATGCTTACATGAATCTGTCATCTTTATTACAAATGTCTCTCTTCAAATATAAACCATGTACTCTGTGGCCAAGAAATCATAGGTGACCAGTTATGTTTGATGGGGAAAAAAGAAGATGGATGGGCAGTGGGAAAATAACTAACCTACATATGGAAGGACTGTTGGGCATTTGGTGTTTGCTTGCTGCAAAGCTAGCTCTTTGGATGATACCTTGATGTCCAGTTGACTGGGTACCACATTTGAATCCGACTCTGCATCTAGTTTGTCCTAGCATACAAGATGAGCTCTACAGCAACATATGAAATGTATATGAGGTAGAAAGAAGTAGTAATGGATTTGTGGAGGTAATGGATGGGTCAACCACGTGGACTTCATAAACTTCACAATATCATCAAGAACGCAAAACAGGCAATGCATCCTTATGGGTAACTGGTGACAGGTCTGCTCTAGTAATTTATGTGGCAAGTAGGTAGCTTTTTCCATTTAATGCGGTATCAGCCAAAATGGTAGAAATTATTATGTGAATCTTTTGGAAATATAACAACTAAAAAAGATAATCTTGCAGTTAGTGAATCTGACTGCCTTCCCAGAGAGGTCTTCTTTTCAACCAGGCATATTTCTGATAAAACACCCACTCTCTCACTAGTTTATTTCTCCATTAGTAAAATAAGGATATATTCTAAAAATACGTTTTTTCTTATTGTTTTCTGTTCAGACTGAAAGATCTTCAGGGGAGAAGCTTTGTGCTTTCACAGCACCTGACGTGGGGTCATGTTTCACAGGAAGCCTCTGTGCTCGGAAGATCAATAAATATATGTCACAATTTTCTTCTGCCCCCTCTCTAGCTGAAATCATGTTTTTTATGTAAAAATTAGTAATTCAGATGCAGATTTTTTTTTTTTTCTCAAAGGCAAGCCCCTTCTTTGTGTCTGCATGATATGCTATATCATTCAACAAAGCAAAAGGATACGGTTTAAATAATGATTACAGTAGCATAGCTTCTCCTCTCTTCAAAATCAAGTATGCTATAATCCAACACTGGTGTAATTCCTGGCAGGTCTGAAACTATGTGAGAGCTGACATATACCACTGAGTGCAAATAAGGCATAGTCAGGGTCTCTGCCTGGAAAAAAAAACTTAGGATTGTTATTTTCTGGACCAGGGCTTGCATTTGTCAGTGAGCTTATCTGTCTTAAACAATGAATGAAGCAGAGACAGTTGGAAGAATAAAAAACTAAGGAAGGAAAAGGAGGCTGTTTCAAGATTGATAAGGCAATTTCTCTCTTTCTTTTTTTAAATCTATTTATTTATCTATTGTACAGTGCAATATCTCTCCCTGCTAAGTGTAGACACATGAGTGGTATCCACATCAGCAAGATGGTGGTATCTGTAAAAGTGAAAGGTGAAGCTGGGAATCAGGATCCCAACCTGCTTTATCCATGGCTGGTTTGTTCTAACAGAAATTCAATGTCACTATGACCTTATACCATTAGGAGGAACTGTAGCATTCCTGGGAAAAGTCACAGTAGACATCCCACCTAGGAGAAAATGTCCAGAGTAGGAACCGGCTTGTGTTGTGTCCAGAGCTGAAGGCATCCAGGTTTTTCTATACATCCTTGAGCTGCCATTTTCAGAGTAATAAGCAGCTACCTGGCATTCAGCGGCAATACCGAGTATGTCTTCGCAGGTCTGCAAAGCAGAGGCAATCTCAGAGCCTTCCCAGGTAAAAATGATCTTGACATGACTTCACTGTATGAAAAAGTTCAGAAGATTTTGTTTTCACTCCAAGGCAGATCCAAAACACATTTTGAAACCTTGAAAGTTGTCATAAAATTGATCCATTGTCTTCCTGCCAGCTCCAGTCAGCTGGTTGGGCTGCAGATTAAAAAAGGAGTTGATTTGCTGTAAAACACTCAAAACAGAGGCGAGCACGATTTTGTTTGCAGTGACCCAAACTTCTAAAACTCTTTTTGAAATGAAAACCCGCTAGGGACTGTTCTCAATTAATGGGACATTTGTGAGTGCAACCACACATAGACAATTTGGGGCTAGTCCTAGTCTGTGTTATAACAGGGCACTTGCTTTGAATTCAGTTACATTAAAGTGGCTGAAGGCAGAACTGGTCCTGCTGAGGATGGAAATGCAAAGATCCTACCATGCAATCGGCACAAAGCCACAGAGACTGCTGCAAGTCATTTGGGAAGCTCAAGAAGTGAGATTTGTCCCCGAAGGAGCCTTTGTCCTCCACCTGCAGCAAAGCACAAGAATGCAGTCTGCCCTTTGCAGAATAACCCATTGGAGCCAGACAATCGCTTTTGGCCTCTTCATACGTTCCCAGGAGGACGTCCTCATGCTGACATCTGGGAGTAGTCTTTCCTCAAGGTTTTTTTTTGGAAGAATATTTCAGTATCTTCATCCATTACTCAGTTCAGAGAGTTCAGAGATGCCCTTTGCCAGCCTTATCCTGTTTGTGATGTTGGTGCTTTTTTCTACCCCTTCAAACTGGGAACAGAACATGAAATTGGGGAAGAAATGACCCCCACCACTCTTACAGTAGTTTTCATATGCTGGGATCTCAGTAGATTTCTCAAGGCTTTAAACCGGCATTACTGAGAGCTATGTAAATCCCCGAGAATGGAGCTGATGATTCTGCTGGAATGGGGAGCGTTACCCTTATTTTAACACAGGTTTCTAAAACAAAGGCAGCCATATGCTTAGAGCTGAATGAGGCTGTTGTTACCCAGAACAAGCCTTGCTTCCAAGGCTTACACCATGTTTTCTTAATTTTTTGGAGGACAAAACCCAGCTATTTTAATGAACCTAACTCAATAATTCCTAATCCTAAAGTTAAACACTAACAGTGAGGCTCAAAAACTGGCCTCCCAAGTTTCAAAACACAAGTCTTGACCAGAACCCATTGGTAAACATTCCTGAAAATAAGTTTTGTTTTGTTTTCCCCCTCATGCTCTGCTGAAC
>NW_009631653.1:28857-30520 GCF_000690535.1 Cariama cristata | reverse complement strand
ACCTTGGAAAAACTAACTCACTTCTAATATTAATCCTAGTATAAACAGATTAGAAGTTCCCCTTCCCTGCAAAAAATAATACCCGTGAAAAGACATTTTTTCTCATCAATGAAACCTGAACATTTGTCTATTTTATGGACTCCTTAAAAACAAATTACCTCTTATTTTCTTATTTTGAAGCCTGAGACAAAAGTTTCATGGGTTATAAGGAAGGTGATTTTTTTTTTTTGCATCATTTTGATTAACAGAATTTGTGACTTTATCAAAAATAGCAGATCCAACCCTTTTCCTCCTGAAACGAGGGGGTGTCAGGTACCCAGTTACAGCTATCTCCCTGTTTCTTTTGCAGTAGCAGTGTCTGATCACAACCCATTAGAAGTATGTTGAACGAATGCTGGGGAAGAGTGGTTTCAGCCAGACATCTGAGCTGGGGTTTGATTCTTCATAATTCATTAACTCCAAGGTGTTATTTCAGTAGCTTCTATGGGCTCTGCATCTGGCATTTTTTTCTGTGCTCTCCTGCCCTTGAGGCAACACTAATGCCAATGGAAAGAGGCAGCGTTTATCCTTGCAGATCTTATACCTAAATGCTGGTGTTATACAGGGAGTTCCTTCCCATCCAAGCGCAGTGCGATTCCTGTAGCCTTTAATGCATATAATTCCCGTGGCTTGGGCTTGGTACATTTACCCAAGGTATAAGGTGAGGTACTATCCAGGGAGATAAAAAAATAACTTTATCACATTGAAAATACTGGCAGAGAAAGTTTCTCAGAAGAAGCTGAAGTTGTTGGAGGGAGCACTGATTTGCCTGTGTTGATCAGATTCCCCCCAAGTTAGCTAACGCGTCTCCTCGTATCGCACATGACTGTTACAAATCTCAGATAACAGCATGTGCTCCAGATTTACAGCCAAAAATGGACATCTTGGGGTATGGAGAACTGCAGTTTATGAACATTTGGTTTTATGTTGGGTCAGACAGAGTTAAAGACAATCTTGGAGCATAGATTGGGCCATCTGTTATCAAGGGAATGGCTGATCAGAAAGTGTTTGTACTTTAACACTTCAGGCTCAACTCCTGCAAATGCCAAAGCTTGGAAGTGACTTTATTTGTGCATGTGAAGATGTTCACAGATATAAACTTTGGAAGTTGGGTGTCTTTGAATTAGGAAGGTGGCTAGGCAAGGCAAGGCGCTGAGGCAGGAAAAAGAAGGAAAGAAGGAAAAAGAGAAAGAGAGAAAAATAAAAGAAAGTAAGTTGGATAGAAAGAAAGATGGATGGAAAGATATCTGTTATAGGGGAAAGCATTGCCAAGGCATTAGAAGTTTTGACAGATTCTGGAAGGTGCTAGACCATCCCCCAGGCCAATATTTGTGGGTCTCACCTCCTCCTCTTAAACCCATGTGCTGAGCACAATGACACCATTTGCAGAAGAACAGCTCAATGTGCACGTGCATGTTGCAGTCTGACAGGGATTACTCATTTCCCAAACGCATTAAATGTAGCTTCTTCAGAGTTATGACATCGAGTGTAAAATCCCCTAGCACACAACAGCCTCTGAGGGAGGGGTAGTCACCCTCCGCTCTTCTGTAATGCTTGCAGCTCAAGCAGCTTCAAATGCTTTTGAAAAGAATGTGAGGTTTGTTATGCCAGTAAGGTTATGGGG
>NW_009631653.1:0-28826 GCF_000690535.1 Cariama cristata | reverse complement strand
TGGTAGGGGGGGGGGTTGGGGGGGGTGTCAGAGAATAAATATCTTAATTTAAAGAAGTGTCCCAATAGAAGTGCTGTTAATATTCCTGTGAGTAGATAATCACAGTAGGTTTTCCGCTGGAGAACCAAAAACCAGGAAACAGCCTTCAAAAATTTCCCTTCCTTGCACGACCTGACTCTGCCTCCCCCCATGTGATTTTTTTTTTCCTTTTTACTGTGCAATTCAGGACAGTATCTTACTCATCAAGAACATGTACTTAAGTTTCTTAATACGTTTAAGCATCATACTAAGCAGACATGGCTTTAGTCACACTTGTCCTCTAATGTTGACAGGGATTGCCACACGATTTCACATAGTTTTACACTTACGTTTATCCTTACTAAATATGATGCCCATTGAACGGTCTAAGGTTTCCTTCTCCCTGTAATGCTGCAAATTTTATAAGCATTGCACATCAGTATTGACTGATGAAACTACCATTCAGCATCAATAAATTATATTGCAACAAACAACATTATTAACCACATGCTAATCGACTCCATGTTGCTTGTACAGTCTCCATAGAGGAGTTCCCAATTGTTCTCCAGTTACCATTAGATGTACAAAAGTCACTTCAACATGATACATAGCATGATCCAGAGCTGGGAGCTGCTATTTCTGGTTGTGGTACCAGCCAAAGACCTTCCATTTCAGATATAGCATCAATAATCTCTCTCACCCTCACACTTGTGTGGAAAGTACCTCCTCACATTTAACAGAAATCCAAGCCTGGGCATCTCCTTCCAGTGGAAGCAATAGGTCATGCTCTACAAGGTACTGGAACTATTATTTGTCTTTCACTTAAAAAAATTCCATTGTTACAGAATATGGGAGGAAAACACCCCAAAGACCATTAGGAGACAGGGTCTCCTTGAAATATCTGTGTCTACTTGGCTTTAAGCAGGGGCTCCTATTTTAATTTTTCCAAGAGGTCTTTGCAGGACCACAGGGAAGCCCTATTTTCAAGGTTAACATGAGTCTCACGCTACAACTTTGTGGACTGTTTCTAGGGGACCAATGAATATTTTGTCTAAACCTTGAAGAATAGAAAACATCCAGTGACAAGAGTTGTTACCGCTGTTCATTACTTGGTCCTTACTTAAAAGGAGTCAGAAACCTGCTTTATTCTCTTGGGATATGTAAAGTAATGGTCAAATGCCTGGCAGCTAGAGACACAAAACTGCAGCAAATGGTGGAAGCAATTTTTAAGCAGAAAATGATTTAACAACCTCACCAAATTCCCTTCTGCATCCACCATAAAGGAGTGGTGGGTGGGAGCTAAGCGAAGTCATGCTCACCAACAAGGAGAGAACAGAAGAGTGTGGACTTTTGACAAATTGAGAAGATAATTAGTACTTTAATCTCGTAAAAATGTCTTTAGCCTCCACTTTTCAGCTATTCTAAAATATAAATTAGCTTGGATTTACATTGCTGATCAACCATGGAAGGGGCTAGAATTAGTATCCTAAAGTGATTTTAATTGTGAGGTTACAGACCTTGCCTGTCTGCATAGCCCTGATCAAACATTGGTGATTAGGGGTTTGTAGGGTTTTTGTCAGCTAGGTGGGCACCTCATCGGGGCTGGTAGCTCAGTTCCAGACACCCTAATTTCTCTGCATTGGCTACAGTCCTCATCAGCCTCCTAACTCAGCATCCTAAATGACATCCAGAAGACGCTTGCTTTTCACCGTTGGCATAAAATCCTAATTTCTGTATCCAAATTGGGCACCTCTGACCAGTGATGCATATATCTCTTTAAGTGGTCCCAGATCTGGAGAAGCTCCATAGCTAGAACAGTGTACAACAGAGATTTATGCACACAGGCCTGGTTGGCTGGATAGGATTTTTCTGCTCGAGCAGAACATTCAAGGAATATGTGATGTCCCCATTAAATGTTCATGCTCTACACTGCTACTGATTTGCTGCTGGCCAGAACTACAGGAGTCCTGTCATAGTAAATCACCCTCTCTCCTTGTCTGCAGACTCAGTTGCATGGTCAGCTTTGAGGTGACAACAGTAAAATATACTAGGCATATCTAAAAATACTATTAGATGATATGATGCCTAGTGAGTCTCAGTTTGGCGGGACAGGCAATTAAGAGTGCTACAACTAGAGATTAATAGGAAACTCTGCATTAGCTGCACAGATGCCTGTAATGCACTTCTTCAAAGCCCAGGAACTCTTCCCACCTTGTAGACCCCTGTGCATTGCCACGCTTTGCACACAGCCTACAAAAACATCTTTTAATTGAGAACATCCTCAACACAGCAGGTTGATCACTGAATAGCAAATGTTGCGTGTGCACGTGTGTATGTGTGTGTAAGGATCTGTAGGTGACCAGCTGTGTGCGTGCATCTTCAAGAAGCTCAAGCTTCTGGACAATTAGAGCCCAAAATGCTCCCAACCGTAGTGTTGTCAGCCAGGTGCATCCCAAAGACTCCTCTCTTTGTCCACTGCAGACTCTGATGGCTCTCCCAGCTGTTTTTTATCACATCAGGTGGTACCAAAAACCACTGAAGAGTCTGCTCCAGGAGCCCCATCTCACTGGCACCTGAGGATGAGGGAGGACATGTCTGCCTTGGGAGACAACCTGAAGATGAGATCAAGTGACTAGGACTGTCCCCAGACTTTGCACTAAGTTTAGGTCAAAGACAGATGGTGACAATGTCTCGCTTTTGCATGCTAGACTTGTGGTTAGAGGCTTCCCAGGAGGCAGGGGACATGGGTCTACCAAGCCAGACCCTAGCCACAAGGCTCTACATCATTTGGGGAAGGGGACAACGTTTGCTGGGGTGCAGCTCATGACTCCAGAAGGAAAGGGGGCCCAAAGGAAGAGGCATGACTTCCATGCAAGGCGAGACAAGGCAGACGGGAGCAGGGAGCTGGGGTCTAATTGCTCTCCTTATGAGACCACTAATCCTTTAGGATTCATGCTGAGGAAGACACTTACCCTGTCAGCACCTCTCTGCAATCTCTGTTGGAGGCAGTTCTTGCCTCCTCACCATTATATTTATACATGAGGAAGGTATGGCTAATATACCACTCAGGGTGCTAAAAGCAAGAATGATATTAAATCCTGTATCAATCCTTTTAAAACTGTTTTACAGAACCAGCTTTAGGAAGGATATTTTAGATACCTATTTACAGGCTGAGGCTTTTTAAAGGTGTAAATGGTCCCATAGCTTTCCTGGACGAACAAGACAGATATTAAAATATTCCATGAAGATAAGCGACTCTGCTGGTTTTGCATGCAGGATTAGTGTTTTTATGGTTTCCATACGTCTTTTATCTCCTGTGCAGAGGCGTGAGTCATGCTTTTTTATTGTAGAAGTGCATATTATTAAAACACTGTAGTTCTATATTAAAAACACTTTCACAAGAGAGTAGAGCATGGGAATGTGTAAGATACTTTCATCCAAGCAGTTTTATTTCCTCCTCTGAATAACCTGCATCACAGTCTCTAGAGGTCTAGACAATAACAGGGCTGTTTCTTTGTTCTCTAGTCCACCCTTTTTTAACCAGACAGCGATTTTGCTCACATCCAATTTCATGGTCTCAGCATAGGAGGAGGGTACTCCTGGTTCAGAGTCATCACCTGAGTCATTAGCAGGACAAGTTTGTCCTTCTCCTGATTTCACAGAATCACAGAACCATCAGGGTTGGAAGGGACCTCTGGAGATCACCCAGTCCAACCTCCCTGCCAAAGCAGGGTCACCTATAGCAGGTTGCACAGGATCACGTCCAGGCAGGTTTTGAATATCTCCAGAGAAGGAAACTCCACAACATCTCTGGGCAGCTTGTTCCAGTGCTCTGCCACCCTCAAAGTACAGAAGTTCTTCCTCATGTTCAGATGGAACTTCCTGAGTTTCAGTTTGTGCCCATTACCCCTTAACCTGACACCAGGCACCACTGAAAAGAGTCTGACCCCATCCTCTTAACATCTGCCCTTAATATTTATAAACATTGATGAGATCCTCTCTCAGCCTTCTCTTCTCCAGGCTGAACAGGCCCAGTTCCCTCAGCCTTTCCTCGTAAGAGAGGTGCTCCAGTCCCCTCATCGTCTTTGTTGCCCTCCTCTGGACTCTCTCCAGTAGTTCTTTGTCTTTCTTGAACTGGGGAGCCCAGAACTGGACACAGCACTCCAGATGTGGCCTCACCAGGGCAGAGTAGAGGGAGAGGACAGCCTCCCTCGACCTGCTGCCTACACTCTTCCTAATGCACCCCAAGATGCCATTGGCATTATTGGCCGTGAGGGCACATTGCTGGCTCACGACCAACTTGTCCCCCAGGACTCCCAGGTCCTTCTCCGTCAGGCTGCTCTCCAGCAGGTTAAGCCCCAGTCTGTACTGCTGATCTCAATGCAGTGACGCAGGGGAGGATACACTGCTATTTTTATGGCACATGAAACAGTGCCAGCCTCACAGCCTGTTTTCTTTCTTGTCCTCTGCCACTACTGCAGTTGCAGCCAGGAGAGCCCTTGATTGCCCACGTGCTCGTCACAGCCCTGCAAATAAGCAGCCTTTGCTGGGAAGGGTACTAACACCCAGCCTGTCTACATTATTAAATAACCATGCCCAAGGTTTGGTTACGATGCAGTTATCCTGCAAGCCACAGTTTATCTCGGCTTGAACTTCACTTCAGCTGTGTCCCTGTGTCCCTGAACTGTGCAGGGCTTTGCTCTGCACAGCTGTGTGTGATCCAGGGGCATGGTTAAAATGCACTTCAGTCCATCTCGGAGGAGGTGTATTCCAGGGTTGTTGTGTTTCTCTCCCAGAAAAGTGTGAGCGCCGCAGAGCTGGTGAGGATGAGAGTGGTGCCAGGGAAAATCCCCCGGACTGAAGAAACACACTGCCGGTGGTGGTGACTCACAAAAGCTGGACCCCTCTGCTCCTGTCTCCCACCCACACCAGCGAGATGCTCATCCCAAGTGCCAGACTTCAGTCACTGAAGGATTTAAGGTTTCTTTCTCAGCTCTACTAATGTGCTGATGTAGCATACAGCTTCAGTCCCAGCAAGGCTACAAGTATCTGTGCAAGGAGATAAACTGGCTTGCCAGGACTCTTACCACTCTGAGGCAGACAGGATGACTCTGGCATATCTGATTTAATAGTGAATGTTGCACTGAAGCCATCAGCGGGCTGATGTCTCTGATGGATGAGCTGCTGGGCCTTTGCAGCTCACCCATCTGTGGTGCAAAACCACTGTGTGCTATGCACCATCTGTAGCCTCTCCCAAGAAATAGCTGCTGGACACCGGGGGTGAAGCGGTTTTTGTTGATGGTTAAACACATTTAAATGCAAGATAAAATGACATATCAGTAGAATGAAACTTGGGCTGGTGTTGCTCACAGGACCAAAGGCTAACAGATAGCATTATCTCTGGAGAACCTACTCTTTTGCCGATGGCTTTTAACTGACTACAAGGGACACGTGAAGAGAGACGAGAAATATTTGGGTCAAAGAGGGACTGGTGTGAAGCACAGCAAAGGTCCCGTGAGAGTCTGAAGTTCAAACAAAAACAGAGAGACAAAGCATACCCTTCTCGGTTGACTGTGACACCGGCACAACCCTGCTGACTCCAGGATCATTAGTCCTTATACACATTAATACAAAAGGTTCAGGACACAGGATTTTAGACCACCAAGTAGTTATATCCCATTGTCTGTGGTAATGTGATATTTGTTTGAATATGAAAACCCGTCTTATAACATAAGAGATCTTATTGCTAAGACCGTCTACTGTGAATGAGGAAAATTGTGTAAATGAAATGGTAACCTTTTTGCTCTCACTGATTTCTTTACTAAAATAGATAAACAACAAAATATTTCAGTCTCACAAGCTTGTTTCTGAGCAAGACAGTTCTCTCACAATGCCAGAAACATAAGGCTGGACCCAAGTGAGGGTTCAAGGGGTGAAAGAAGACACCATCTATGGACGTGCATGCCCTCGACTGGACAAAGTCTGAAGGGATGTGCAACATCCAGACGTTGCTGGTGCTGTAGTGTCTGCTATTTCCCATTGATCCCAGGTGCAAGACCTCTGTGCAGACCTCAGTTTGGTCACCTTCTCTGAATTTTATTTTTATTTTAAATCAGTTTTAACAGGCATGAAGAGATTCACAAAAAAGTTTGCCCTTAGGCTTGTTCATCTTCCCTGAGAGTCTTCTATATTTCAGCTATGTTCCCCAGGGGAGCTGAGGGAGCATTTGCATTTGTTTGGAAAAGAAATGAAGATTACAGATTTTTAAAGTAGTGTTTATCCCACCCTCACTCTAAGGGGAAACAAACACATGCATCAAACACGTTGACGCTGGGATTTTCATCCCTCTGCAAAATGACTCTAACTGCTCCTCAACAGATGTGCTTATAATCAGTGAACACTGTGAAATGCCAAGACTAATTTAATACTGCGTAATGCTGACAGTCACTCAGCAGGAGACCTGCAGGTGTGCACGGAGAGTGGAGCTCTGATTTGGTTGCAGAAGAACTTTAAAAAAATTAAACCCTGCAAAAATGAATTTGTCTGAAGTCCAAAACTTACCTTAGGTTTGTTAAGACTCAAGCAGGCAGCAGGTACGTTATTCATGCCCACAAATATCATGCAAAAACTTGTGGGATTTTGCGCAATTTTGACACCAGCTGCAGCTGAAGCTGTGCAGAAGCTCGTTTCAGATAAAACTCTCCATCTCAAACTCAAGAGTTGCAACCCAGAAGAACCCCTGAGATTTCATGCTGTGGAGGAGTCCCCCAGAGCCATGAATTACCTCTGGAGAGGCTTTAGGATGAACAGCACTAGCAGCATGACCAGTCAACACAGGCAGTTATAAACTGTAGGAGAAAATTCTGATTGTATTTCCTATTCCTGGAAGTGTCAGGTCTTAGATGAGATTTTGAAAGAAAAATAAATGTAACTGTCACTTGTTGAGTGGCTGTTCCTACTGAGTGAAGACATCAAGACATACTTGTTCTGTACAGAGATCACACGGGTGTGGGACCAATGGCTCATTCCTGTTGGTCTCAGTACAAAGTTAGGCACCCAAACAAGCATCAGGAGCCCAAATACTCTATTGGGTTTGGATCTCAGCATTTACAAGAGATCTGCTTTCTTTCAAATCAATTTCGAGCTTTTTTGGTACAGCAATAACCAGGTTTATGCACTGCCCTGTACATGTCTCTGCCTGGGAAGCTCAACCTTCAACATCATATTCCCAATACCTTGGTAATATCTTCCTTTATTAAAAGTTTGGGAGAAAGGGAGAGCTATTGGTTTTATATCAGTTTTCTCATGCCATTTTAAACCTTAATACCAGATGAAACTAATCTGGATAAATATACGTTAGCGACCACCTTTATATGCCTCCTCTCGCAAACTCTTGCTCCAGCTTCAATGGCCTTTGCATGTGACACAGAGGTGGAATTCAGTTGCTTAAATGTGCTAACCTAGCCTCTTGTAGCTCACCTGGCCTCCACCTGCCCCTCCAGAAGAGCATGGACTCCTCTAGGTCCTACGTGGCACTGGCCAAGCCCATGTGAATATCTTACAGATCCTAAGCTGTCTCAAATGGTACTGGATGACTATGTTTGGAAAATTAAACCATGGGCACAGTTTTCAGGGTTGCCCTATTATCCTTTCAGAGACAAACTGCAACAAACAGTGCTTGAACATATCTATAACTAGGCAGTGTTAGCTGGAATTTTTTTTAGATTGATGGTGCGTTGATGAAGGAAAAGAACACACATTGGCAAGTAATGCCTTTTATCAACTGAAAATGTTAAACATGCTTTTTGGTGCTTAAAGGTCCTGCTTGTACACCCCAAAGCTTATCTATTTTTTCCAGTTATACCAATTATTCTAGCAGGAGATATTACGAAAAACTTTGTTTTTCTTCTCATGGTGAGTTGAAATGACAAACAGTGATACTTTGCCCACATGAAGCAGCTCAGGAAGATGAGATAGGATTTAAACATTCTCTCTGAAACTTTCAGCTCTTACCTTGCAATGAAACATCTGAAAGAGAGGAAGAAACTCAAAGAGGACATGAAATAAATAATTCTTGAGAATAACTTTTTCTTTAAAATAATTTAAGATTTATACAATATTAGCTCCAAACAAGCTGAGCTCTGGTTTGATGAGTGAGAATTTGGCAAAGCAGATTTATCCAACAAGCATATACACTTTTAAAATCTTTTTTCCTGCTAGCAGAATCAGATTGTGGTTTCCTCAGATGTATTCTTTCATCAAGTATCAGACAATTTTTTTCCAGAATTGATTTTTAGAGTTATTTTTGAGAAATAAACATTTGTTTCTCTCAGTCTCTGATCCTCAGCATGCAATGCACACTGACTAGCTTTGTGACTGACCAAACAATTGATGGCATCCTCCTTTATTTTCTCTCTCTAATTGCAATTGTACTGGGCTTGAATATTTGAGTGTGGGAAATGACATATCTCATCCACCAATCTGTATGTGTGGCTGTTTAGAGAAGTGAACATAAAAGAAGCATGAGTACTCTGGATTAAAAATATGTGGAACTTCGTGCAGTTACAAGAGAAACTTGGCATACTTTCCTGCCTCGGCTGATCTTCTGTTAGCCCTTCTGAAGAACATTGTGGGTCAGGTCCCATTTTTTGGACAAAAAGATAGGGAAAAGACTTCTAAATATGTTGGCTGTGAAAACTGAAATGATGTAAAATTTGCCTGATCTTGAGTTTTGTTTGAAACTTAGCTCATTTTCCCTCAAGGAATTACGCCAGTTCCCACCCTTTCTTCAACAAATACTGTTGGACCAATCCATAGTGAACTTGGACAATTTATGGCTCTGCATCAGTTCTATGCAGAACTCTGTGACTTCAGATGGTTTTGACATGAAACCAGATGAAGAATCTGCTCAGTCCCAAAACTTAGCATGCAATTCAGAGCAGGAACCCATGTGGATTGAAACTAGAGCAAATGGTTTTGTAATCCCCTTCAAAGAGAAACAACCAAGCAGAACAGCGGTTCTGTTAATGGTTCAAGGAAGCTCTGGTGATTAATGACCTCAAACTGTTTACAAACAAAAATAACTGGAAATGAGTTCAAAAGGGATGTCACATTCCTGTCACTCAGGGAATTTTGACTAAAATATGAACACGTTGACAATTGCATAACTTGGATATGAAGGTCTTTCACTGATTTTTGCATATTCCCATGCTGTTGCAAACAGGAATTATGCCACGTAGAGGAGTGTTATAATGTCCTAATGAATCTTTCAGAATATAGCAACGACTCTAGGGGAAGTTGTAGTACTTGAGAATATATAGTACTAGACTGGTACTAGAATTTTTATCCCATTCTTGGCTTTTACTTCCCAGAATTTACTTGGAAATGACCTTACTACTTCTGGCATTAGGATTTTTGAATGTGGTTTATGGAATAATCAATGCAAAAGAAATGCATTTAACCAATTTCAGTGCCGAACACATGGCAAATCATGTAAGAAACCTCAACTCTCCCAGATAATACTAAGAAGTAATGTATGAGCAGTATGTTCACTTCTGGGAATCTCTAGATCTGAAAGCAGTAGATCTAGAACTGGTCCATGATATTTGCATTTCTAGCCATTTTTTCTACTTTTTGGTTGCAAATTGATATTTTGAACTGCCGTCAAAGCTAATGGATGGGTATCACTTCATGCCAAGGTGCAGCTTGGTCACTTTTGTGGCTAATGGAAGACCTTTTAGCACTTTAGCCTTCAGATTCATTCCTTGCTTTGTCCAACTCAAACTGGATCTTTGAAATAGGTGCTTTTAGGCAGAACTAGGATAGAAGAAAAGTTGACTGTAAACTGCAAAATGCATGGAGGGATGCTGGTGATTTTTTGAAAGGGGGAGAGAATGATTGTGGATAAGTCTGAAATCTAAATGGACTTCAGTTCTGAAACTTCATCTGTGTTTCTTCTGGGTCTTTATCTCTTTGAAACAATATGTTCTGTAAACTCCATTTTTTTGTAATCTGTTGATCTTAGCAGAGAAATCTTGTCTTTGAGTAGTTTACAAGAAAGCAGAGTTATTCATTATGGACAGTTTTACATACCTCCTATGAAGGTTTCATGAGCCATTATGGATTGCCAGTAACAAGGGAGCAGCACCCCAAGAACTTTCATGTACCAGTGCTCAAGTTACTGACCAGCGCCCTGAGGAAGTAACCAGCAGAAAGGGAAAATTGTGGGTTTTTTTCTGCAGGCCTTTCCTTGTCCTAAGCCATGCAGGAGCAGGGTGTTGATTGAGAACGCAGCTTGTGTATGGCTGCGGTTTGTTTGACAGCACTGACCAAAATTAAGTTTTTAAAGTTTAAGGAAATGCCCAAGCAAAACAAAATGACAGCAACAAAAAGTACCTAACTAAGCAAAATGAGTCATAGCATAACAAAACGAAAGCCTGTGATGTTAAATTTATTCTGCAGTTTCTGTCTGCATAGTATTTCAATTGCTTAAACTGTAAAAAGTACACATTTATGTACACATTGAATATTTGAGATCCAGTATTAGGCTACTGCAGCAATACAGCTCCAAATTTCCTGTGGTTTGATTTTTCTATTTATTGCATGCATTTCTAGGATGTTTTAAATTATTTTAGTTTGCTGATCAGGATGAGATGAAGAGGTGTCTTGGTCACAGACTGTACCTGCCTGTAAAGACAATGGATATGCAAAGGTTCAGTCTGCTTTAGTTATACAGACATAAGCACGACAGGGTCCAGTGGCAGCAAGCTGAAGACAGGAAAAAGCTGAATAGGAAATAAAATGTAAAATTTTTATGCTGAGCATAATTAGATATTGGAACAGTTTCCTGAGGATGGAGGTAAATTCTCTCTTCTCAGGACTGGATCTTTTCTGAAAGAAATGCGTAACTCAACTCAGCTGCTGGGTCTAAGCAAGGAGCCACACTATGACAAATTTCTGAGCAGTTAGTGCTGCTTCTCCTCTGCTTTAATTTCAGTTTAATGTGCAATTCTTCTGCATGAAGATTACTACAAGATGAGGAAATTCCAGAGGCAATATAAAGGAACCAAATTCTCACTTGGATGCAACCTTTCTCCTGGAAAGACTTGTTCAGGAACAGCTACAGGGTACATCTGAGTGTACTTGTGGCAACAGAGAGGGATCTTGCTGCAAGCGAAAGTACCAGAAGAAGGTGAAACTGTGTGAGATTACCTGCATATCAGAGAGCAGAGGAGAGAAAAATCTGGAAGCCTCCGAAGAGGAAATGAGAAAGAATCAGGGCTCCTACTTCATATAGAGTATAAAATTAAAAGATGGGAACATTTCTCATTATACGGCAATAATTTCATAATTTTTGTGGTTTATGAAGTCACCAGAGTTCTGTGAGGGGTTTAACGCCTCATAATTCACAGATGCCTGTAGGGTGTGCGTGTGCCTGTGTGCATGCATCTGTGCAACACTGTTTTCCACGTGTGTGTTGCTCCGTCGGTGTGTTTGGGTGGCAGCACGAGCCGAGCAGCTGGGGGATGCCTTTGGGAGGTAGCTGTGCCGTGGCCCACAGAGGAACATGCCTTGCTGTGCCTCAGCGATCACATTAAGGAGGAAAGGCTGGTCTGCACCGGACCACATTGGACAGGCCACATCAGCGCTGACTCTTTGTCAGCTGGTTGCATATCTCAGCAGCATCAACCATTCCCTTGGCAACAGCTGAAGTTACGTTACTCATATGAACACTAGGCTTAAAAGCACTTTTAACTATGTTGCTTGAAGTCTTGCCTTCTCTATGGCACCAGTGATGGTGAATCTACAAAGATTTGGGGCCGTGTTTGAATATGCACTGAAGGACGAGATGTCTATGTGAACTAAAATGGTGCTGAGAACTCCTAGAAATCAAAAAATTATTCCATGATGTTTCTGACATGCCTCTTTCCAGAAATGAAAGGGAAAACGAAAGCCCAAACACTGAATGCGTTGAATATTCAGGGTTGAATCCAGAGGCTTATTCATCACTCGGCTCAGTGGCCAAAAGATAATCTCATGCTTTTGTAGATCCCGAGATTTTTCCCATAATACTTTAATTGTGGGCATGAAATGGAGTAGCCCAAGAGCTGCTCTCACATGCCCTGAATGCAAATGGCCTCAGAAAGTTATCAAGCATAATGTTTTCTAAGACAGAAGGTTACTCTGACCTTGCCCTGTGGGAAGGTAAAAGGCTCAGAGACTCCTGAGCTCATGAGCATTGAGACGTCTCCAGCATCACGTGGATTCTCCAGGAAACTTAGGGCAACTCTGAGAAATGGGGATAATAAAAAGTTGCTCTCATCTACATGAGTATCAGATTTTCCTTTGGGTCAGAATTATTTTTTTTAATGCTTAATGACAGAAGGATCACAAGAGTTTTTTCTACTCTTTTTATCATTCAAACTGGCCAACTTTCAGTAAAAGCTTGTTAACTCAATTTTGATAAGGGGAATTCCCACAGCCTCTATCTCACAAACAGAATTGCAGTTCCCGTTGATAAAGTGCTGTGGGATCATATTCCTGACTGCTGCCTTTTAGCAGGTTTTGGAGCTGTCTGCACAACTGAGACAAAGACCTCATTTTAACTCCAAGGGTTACCAATGTATTTCTGAGAAAGGGGTACAGTTCTGTATTAAAACAGCAATAGGAATGTCAAAGCCCCACTAAATGGTGTCCTTCTCTACCATTCTTATGAATTAATTACTAACTGAAATAGTGAGAGATTACGTTATGCCTGCCTGACGTTCACTTAAGTCTGCAGGAAAAGGAGTCAATGCATATGCTATAGACTGACTAGCTGATGATATTTTATGAAGTAACTAAAAATAAGAGGGCAGGTATGTTTGATGAGCTGCATCATTTGGGTGTTTACTGCCTTTTGTCTGACAGCCTCACATCGCATTTAGTGTAACCCTTCATGACCCGCATCTGTTTTACCAAAGAAACCAACAGCTTCTTTCACTGGAGGTGACTACTATAAAGTTTAGGGGTTTAGTGACATTGGCAAATGCCACTTGAGCATCTTCTCTCTTGCTGGGATGGATTAATTAATTAGACTAATTTCAAATCCACCTGAAAATTATGGGATGAGATACTGGGGAGCATTTTACTGTGAAGGGATTGAAAATGGGGAGAAAGCAAGAATAAAGAAGGGATGAAAGACAGGGCAGAGAGAAAAATGAGCATAAAAATAAATATTCCAGTGACAGAATGCAGCATGCGTGAATGTGAGTATAACACCTACTACTGCTTCCTTAGCTTTGGAGGAGTCTTTCTAGTCTCAATTCAAAAGAAAGTCTCCCATTTAGCATGGAAAAAATTACACATAAACCCTGCCAAGACAAAAAAAAAAAACAGCTTAAAATGTACAAGGAAAGAAATTTTGTAAACTCCATCTACAAGAATGAAGTAAAAATTCAAAAACACTCTTGTTCCTTCGGAGTTGACCACTGCACCATAGGAATAGTTTGTATCTTAAGGCATACATGTGCTTAATTTTAAGCACACCCTGAGGGTCCTTACTTTGGGGCACAATAAGGAGAGAGGGACAAGTCTGAGCCAGACCTACAGAGCCAGATCCCTGGCAGACATCCCGTCCTGGCAGGAAGCTTGCAGGTGTAAAGCAAGAGTGGTTTAATCTGATGTGTGAGTGTCCACACGGCTCAGGTCCATTTGTTTCTCATCACATCACGAGGCAGTTGAATAGTCTGTGGATCAACTGGGATACAAACATCCAAATTCACACTCACTAAGAGAGCAGCTAGATGCCTAATATTCCTGCAAATGGGGATGTTTTAATCGATGTCCAGCTATTGCAAGACACAGTCCGCTCTATTCCTTTGTTCTGAAAGTATTTGTCAGTGTTTGGGTTATTTGTCTTTTTTTTTTTTTTTTTCTTCTTCAAGAGGTGCTTTGCTAGCCGCACACGCTTCAACTTGCATACAGGCTTCCACAGCTAATTCTGATGAAGCCATTTCCCACTAGATCCATTTATTTCCTGTGACCACTATTCATGGACTTCTCTGTTTGGAACAAAAGCCATTTTTGATCCCACGGATTAAAATCCTACATTACTTAAGCCTTTACAGACTTACCATTTGCACTGCTGATGGTCCTGCCTGGTACGGACAAAATGATGCTCTGGCTGTCTCCGCTGTGCCTGGGAGAGGAGGGCTGTTGTGTGGCTGCTGCACCAGAGCTGGCAACACCTAAGGGATGCAGCACCGTTCACGGGGCAGGCTGCAGCCCCTAATCCCTTGTTTCTTGCTCTTTACCACTGCTATTAACTCAGCTCATTAGATTAACACCATTGGGAAATGCCCAGTGGCATGATGGTGGGTCACAGCCCTTGCACAGCTGTGAGTGGTAGAGACCAGATGAGTCTGACAAAGCTCCCCAGTCCTTGTGCTACTTTTCAAAATAGGATTTACTCTGCTAGGTCCCCTGGAAGCTTTTGAAAATGTTCCTCCAGAAGTGAAGAAAAATATAAGGGTTAGGAGTCAGACCAGTCCTAAAGAGAAAAAAAAAAAAGGAGTAAATGTCTTCAACATGCATGAGGAAATTAAGCTTTTTAACATACAAATAAGATAGGGATGGGGGGGAGTTCTTTGAAAATGCTCATGCTGCAAATAGACCATTTTGCTTGATTTTGGTTTCTTAGAAAAATGAAGTATTTGGGTTTGATATAGTTTGTCTTCTTCTTCTCCATTGTTATCCCCTCATTTTCCTTTTCTTAGCTAAGAGAAGGAAAAAGGATAGATATGGAAAGGTATAAAAAAGGGAAATGTGTATTTTCTTCCAGGAGAAGAAGAAAAAAGGAGAAAAAATTAAGAAAGGAAAATGAAAGTCAACATTTGAATTTTAGAACATTACAGATCAAAGCCTTTGATTTCATATTATTTTCAGTTTTTTATCTAAGAAATAGGAAAAAAAAAGCGCCTCATTTCCCATGAAAAATTCTATCACAATTGTGAAGCTATTTTTCACCAAAAGCAGACATTGGTAATGAAAAATGTTCCAGCGAGCTCTGCAGAAAGTCATTCTGTAGTTGACTTACACTTGCAGTACAGAGCGTAGCTCTATTTCAGATCACATGCAGATTTTCATCAGCCCAAAAATCAGTATTTGCCGCTGAAAATTTACTTCCTATTCCATGGGAAGAGTGAGGGTGTTTGCAGAAAGCAGCTGTGGGTAGCTCTGTTCCTGCCCAGCTTCACCAGATGATCGTTTCTGAAAACTCACCTGCTCCGCATTGATGTCAAATCTGACAATTCTGGGTGCTCGGGACCTGCTGTTCCTCTTGTCCTTTGGGAGGATAAAACTGTAATATCAAATAGGCTGATAACTCCTTGTCTTCAAGTCCTCTTTAGATAAACAAACACTCTTATTTTCCATCATTTAGAGAACAAGGTGAGGTTCTCATCTGGTCTCATCCAGTCTCATCCAGACTTTGATTTTACCATGTCTCTGGGTCTCTGTGAATTGCTTTGAAAGGGCAGATGGTAAGTCTCATGGAGAAATACTCTACTTTGAAGATCTTCTGCTAGAACTTTGAAAAAGATATTCAGCTTCTGATATGGATAGCTTTAAATCATAAAACCCACTGAGAGTTTTAGGCATAAGAATAAACCGTGGTCTTACCTGTAACCAGCCCTGCACTTCTCTGCCTCAGCTTCCCCATTCACGTAGCTGTCATGTGAAAAGTCAAGCTGAAAAATGTTTCTGCTTTGCCTTAAATAACTTTAACACCCAGTCTTTTGTCTTTACCAACTTTAAGGACCACAGGGAATAGTATTATTTTGTCATCTGGAGAAATGGCAACTGAGTGAATGCATATAACAAGTTGGTTGGTTGCACGATTATTTCTTTTTCATTGAAGTAAGCCTGCCACAGATTACCTGTTCTCTCAGGGAATTTATCCTGAAATTTATCTTTCTTCTTTGAAGAAGCTAGCCATTAACAATCATTGCCAAATTGCTTCAAAGCTACTTTTAACTGCATTTGCATTCTCACTCAAATGCTTTTAGCTCTCCTTAAAGCAGCAGAGTCCTAAAAGTATGTAGGCAATACCGATGGAGATGGGTGTCATGGTGTTTTCAAAAAGATGCAGGCTTTTGTAGAAGGTAAGTCCTCAAGTCCCCTGCAATGGGGATTCAGGAGCTTTTGCTACCACTGAAGCCAAAAGCACCTCGATGCTGTGCTGAATCCAGCACCCACCCTCTCCCTGGGTGCCAAAATGCTGGCCCAAGGACACCAGCCACCCTCTACCTTTGCAAGTCTTCTGAAACACAGATTTTTTCATACCCTCAGTGCACGATTCCCCCAAAAGGCCAGTGTGTGATGGCTCAGCCCTCTGACAGCCTGTCCACCAACACGTTTGCAGACAGGCTGCAGCTGGGGTCCGCGCAGAGCCGTCCTGGGTGGGAGGCCACCACCGCCCTGAGGGAGACTGCTGTGGGGAGCAGGGACCTCTGCTTCCACCCTCCTCTTTGTTTATCAATTCCTAGCTAATGAGCCCTTTTCCTCACAAAAGAAAGTTATCCAGAGTGATAGTAAAGATGAGAGCTACAGTAAACCAGGGAGAGAGCAGTGGGGAAATGTTTGAACTCGGGGTCTTCAGCCCGGCTAAGTGGAGGAGAGAGTGTTGTTGCAGTGAAAGGACTATTAAAAATACAAAGTACAGACTCTCTGGGGCCTCAGATGTTGTTTTACCCCATGAAACATGATTTCTTATTTTTAAATAGCTGTCATGCTTGTTAGTTTAATTTATCCCTTCTCAGCTGCAAACTACAACATTTTATGAGCTTGACTGAGGGCATTTTCACACAGGCTCTGTGGCTTTGTGCATAGCCCTGCCAGAGTCAGGCTAGGCTAAGCCAGGGTCATATTTTGTACTCAGTTATACCCCTGCAGCCCTGCTCACACCAGCTCAGAGCCCAGTGCAAAGCCCATGAGGTTACTCAGCTCTTTACAAAGGGTTTTGGAGAGGAAACACCTTGAAACCAGCCTGTGGTGTAGGTTCCCGTGTGGTATCAAAGACTTGAGGATGATGATACTACTGGTTTTTTTCTGGTTTTGCCAGCAATTTTGTTTTCTGTAAGATTTTTGGAGTGGTCTGCTTTAAAAGGTGAGAGCAAACTCTCTGTTACCCACAAAGCCTGTGTTGTTACAGGGGTAAAGTTAGGGAAATACTAAGGGGTTGCATGAGGAGCAGAGTGCAGACACCCATGGTCATGCTTGGTTTCAACTGGTGTCTAGACACACGTGGACAGTGCTATGTTTACATTAATAACAGCAAAGCCAATTGTTACCATGCTTATTGCTAATGCAGAGGCACAGTACCTGGGAGCAGAGCCAGGAGAGCTTGTAAGCTCCCCAAATACATGCAGTTTAGTTCCTCTGCATGAACTGAGATGCTTGGATCCACTCTAGTGGATCCAGGCTCATAGATCCAAGGTATATGTATATTATTTTCTACTTTGTGCTGTGAAGGTGCCTCAAACATTTTGTCCCAAGTGGCACAGGATGACTGTGGCTGAGGCAGGAGCTTGAATCTGGAGTTTTTCAAATCCCAGTTCCTTGGCTGGATCCTTCTTTCTCACTCCGTTCTTGCAGTAGGTGTCTTTCCAAAGGGAACCAACACAACTGTCAGCAGTTACTCTGTCCACCTTCCCTTCCAGCAGGCAGATGGGAGTGGTGGTGGGCAGGAGGGCTCACTGCCTTGAACTTGCCCTCTGCAAAATGTGGGCCAGGTTTGCAAATGAACCGAATTTGACCTGATTTGGTGCAGAACGCTAGGCAGGTAAAAGCTGTTTTTCAAGAAAGACTGATAGCTTGAGCTGCAGGAATGATACAGGCTGCAACCGAGTCTAATTAGAAGGACAAATGAAATGAGAAGTTCCTCCCTGTACTCTGCCTAGTTAAGGCCCATATAAGTGACCTTAGCTTTTCATCATCTGTAGATTCATTCAACAAATCTAAAACCACTTTCCAGGGGGGGAGTGCAGGATTAGACACAGAGGAGCCAGAATTGTTGGCTGTGATCAATAATCTGATTGTCAGTTCCTAGGTTTTCGCAAAACATACATTGCATTATGTGAAGCAAAACCAGAAGCAGATCTTTTTGTAATTCATGGGAGGGCTTTACAGGGAGCCTTCCTTCAAGCAGACACAGGCAGGAGGTATCTAGAAATCTGGAAGACATGAGAATGAAACGATGACTGATAGAGAAATAGGGACCACAGAAGACATCTGTAAGTCTAACCACATGAGAGACCCAGAGGCAACTTCAAAACCGCTAGTACAGCCACTCTAGTTCAGCTTCATTGAAGCAACATGCTATAGAAATACCATTCAGGGCTTTGTACTGATACAGGATGATGACTGCAGTACGGGGAAAACAGCCCATCTGGACTGAATGAAGTGATAAACACAGAGCGGTTTTATTTGCTTATGGCACTGCCAAGGCTCTAGAGCCAAATCTCTGGGTTTCCATTATTTGGATTCAATTCGACCTTGGTCAAATCCCCCTTGCTCTCATGCTGCTAGGAAAGACATGGAAAGATAGGAAGTTTAGCAGCTCTTGGATTTTGAGTGTTTAGTAATAGAGCAGCGAAAAGCCCTGAAAATGTGAAGGCTGTTAAAATGCAGTTTGAATGTAATGATAGCTTGGTATTGTTCTGGTGGAACAGAGATATTCCACTCTTATCGGTAATAAGGTGTTTTAATGCAGCCCTTTGGAATTGGAAAAAAAGAAAAAGGATGAAAAACTAGTACATAACTGACTTTAGGAAAGAAACCTAAAATTTGGAGCATCCCCAAATTTCTTCGATCTTCAGCTAAACCTCGTAAGATTGATGAGGTTGTTTACCTCGCCAGGTGAACCACTCTGAGGCTCTCTGAGGAGGGGAAAGCCAGCACTCTTTCTAGCTTGCATCAGTTCCCAAGAGCTCAGTGGGAAGAGTGGGAAGTGAAAGTGTTTGTTAAGTAGCAATTCTCTCTGCGATGTCATTCATTCATCAGCAAGAAATTGCTAGCTGGAATGATTGGCTTTAGATGAATCTTTCTTGTTTCCAAACAAGAGGAGTAACACCACACACTGCTGCACACCAACGGCATGTTTAACTGAGGCTGGGGCATTACCTGCGAGAAAGGGAGATCTCTGATAAACCCAGTGAGTCTGAATGAGGGACGGTGTCAGGGGCTGTGAATGTGGAGGATTTCACAAGAACTAATACGTATCTCAAAGTACTTTCAAATAATGCCTCACCCAAAGCTGATGAAATGCAGTGAAAAATTTTCCATCAGTCTTCACAGGCGTTAGATGAAATCCTTACACAACAGGAGGGATGGCTGCAGGAGAAAAGTGGTGGTGAAATATGGCCCTGTTTCAGCTGCGGTGAAGGCCAGCCAGGATGTCTCCTCCAGCTCCACGGGCTCTGCAACAGGTCCCACGGCACCGTGTCGTCTCGGCAAAGCACTAAGTGGTTGTGATACCCTATACATAACATCTGCTCAGCAGCCCTTTAGTATCACACAGTTACTAATAGGGTCTGTCTTGTAATTAAGGGATGGCTGTATGAAGCATGTAGCCGGTCAATAGTTTTCCTAAACAGCCTGTCTCTTGGAAGAAGGCTACATAATGAACGAGTGTCAGTAGGTCATGAGTTAGAAACAGATTTTGTCTTGCTGGGAAAAGTTATGTTTACCAGTCATTCATTAGGTGTCCCAGATGGATGCCGCTGGGCAGAAGGATGGGAAGGGAGATCACCACAGCACTATCTCAAGTGACCCTGAAAGAGCAGAAATATTAGCAAATGGTTATTGCTTTTTATTCCTTTGTTTCATATCTGACCGTTGCATATCTGACACATATATTCCAGTGAAAAATGCCATGCTCAGCCTCATAAAAAATGGTAATGATTTTTGCTATGACTTTAACTTAGGTATCCTGCAGCTGGTGCTTTTTGGATGGTCGATGCGATAACCTCAGCTGGATAGTGCCTCATGACCTTTTCAGCAAGGTGAGCTGGGATATAAAACATATCCAGTCCTTGAAGAAAATTTTTTATTTCCTTTCCAACTCAACACAGGGGCTCCCTGCGGTTTTAAAATGCTTTCACCTACTCACTTATGTGGACATTTTTCAGCCCAGCGCAAACCACAAAATTAAAAGGAGAGACTTCTCCAAAGCAATTAGAGCTGGGTTTATGAACGACAGTGTTCGTTTGCTGTGGATTATGGGTGAGACAATGCAAAGGAAGCTTTCATAATGTATGATTCAGAAAAAAAACCCACACATTTGACTTTTTACAGAATTATAACACATCTTTTACTAAGCTGCAGATCATTACAGTGTTTTGCTCAGGAAAAAAAAATGAAACAATTGGGGAGCATATGGGTTGAAGCAACCCACTGTGTATGGTGCCAAGATGCGAGGTGGCAGCAACCAGGGGGTACATGGGCTAACACAGGAGTTCACCCAAACGCTTCTGGAGGAACTGTTTCTTCTTCCCCTCAGATTTTGTGGTCATAAATAACACCAGACCCTTTTTGTGCATTTGTTCATGCCTGTGGGTAGTCCTTTGCCCATCGCAAGTGGGGAGTTTGGGCCAATGTGTGGACAGAGCTCATAGATATGGCAGTGAGCACGGTGGGAGGCAGGCTGGGTTTGTTCTGCTGGTTTGCAAAGGGAAGACACCAGGCTGGTGAGTTGTCAGGTTCCCAAGACCCTCATGAGCATAGGCTGGGCTCTGCAGGGAGCTCTGGTATCTACTCTACAGCCCTCCTCCCAGCAGTCAAGGCAGGAGTCATTTGGCCATGGTGTAGGTCCAAACTCACCGGCAGATCCCTTCACACCCAAAGCAAAAACAAAAAAAAGTATTTCTAGGGCAAGGTGAAGTGGTCACCTGGAATAGGCATAAATGCCCATTTCTTTCCATCAAGTACAAAGGCAGTCTAGAGCTCTTACATCATGTATATACATTTATATTTTCCATGGCTAAACTTAGGTGTGACAAATCCCTCTGTCGTGGCTCAGTCTGCTAAAGGACTGAAGCAGCTGAAATTTAAACAGATATTCTGCCTAAGGTCTGCTTTAAGTGTTTATTTTCTTCTTCCTCTCCTGGGAGTCTCATCCCAGATGCCCATTGACCCAACTAATTCCCGCCTTAACAAGGTAGCTATATACATCCCTCAACTGGAGCCAAAGTAGTTAAATTAACTGTAGGATAGGCCCACTCTTAGTTATATTGACTCCACTGGATGTAGACAGGCAATTTTTGGGGTGGACAGAAGAAAGAACAAAGTCTCTGCAGTGATGTCCCCTTAGGCTGCGATATCTCAGAAGCCCTGTGCTTGGATGGCAAGAGACAGCAGAGAAACGTGGCAGAAGCTCCTTTCCATAGCTTAATCGGACTTGCTTTACAAATACAGGCCAGAAGGCAATGAACCCTAGTGCAGGGCACAGCCCTGTGTGTGGGTACGTGGGTGTAGACTGAAGTCATGGAGAGTCACCTGGGAGACACTGGTCGTGTCTCAAGCTGTCCCAAGGTGGAGTCTGAGATAGGCAAAGCTGAACAGGTTTCCCTGGAAAATGTATTTTGTCTTAGCTCATTGTCTGTTCTTGCAGTGAAGAAGAGAGTCAACTTTGTAGACAATTCAAAATAAATGCTGGATGTTGCCAAATAGTTTGACCCTCGGTTTTTAAGCTGGTAAGAATAAATTGTGCTAGGAGAGCTCCAGGATTGCTAACGTGGCTGTGTCTACCAGATCCTTACAAAAGTCCCACGCTTCTTCATCCCCACTGTATTTTGCTGCTATTTTCTCCATTTTACAGATGGAAAATAGACTTCTATGACAATTGGGCATGAAATTCATTTGTGTTCAAGCGGTGTGCACTGTGGCACAGAGAAAACTTGTGCTGGAATATAATGCTGACTGCAGGGGTTTAACACTCATGCCAACACCCACCGGACTGCCAGTCTGTCATCGGCCATAAGAAAATCCCCAGTGAGCAGCAAATTCACTCTGCTTGTCACCATAGAACATGTTGGCCCCAAATGAGTGGAACTTTGCTAAAGCAGGCATGTGTTCGGCTCTTCATCCTCATCCCTCCCTGCTGTGAGAACAAGTGGAGGGCAGGGAGGGGAGTGGGGAGTCAGAGCTGAGACGGGATGAGGCAAGGTGATGCACTCCAGGTTGTTATTGTTCTAGTAATTAGAGCTATAGCAATCCCCATTATTCGCAGGATGCTTACACAGAAGCTGTTTGTATTCTGCAAACCTTCCCAGGTACTCAAGAGTGGATTTACCTAGTGCAAGATAATTTGTAACTCTGGTGTCTGTGTATTTACTTTGGGCAGTGCACACTCTAAATGGGAGTAAAAAATCTCAGGGATGGGGGGAGATGAAGGAGGAGGGATTCTTTGCCCTGATGAATTGAAGTGTTGTTTGAAAGAAGCAGACAGGATTCCCGATATTGCTTCGAGTTTGGAGGCCACAGCCGGGGTTGGCGGGGGAGGGGAAAGGACAAGTCCTTTAATGAGAAAGGGTTGGGTTTGGTGCTTTTTTTTCCCTTTTTTTTTTTTTTTTGCTAGCAATTTTAATTATCACTAAAACCTCCAGCCCATTCAGGCGCTTGAGAATACAGTTGGGCTCTCAGCTGAGGTCTGCATTTATTAAAATCCACCCGTTAGGCTGGGAATGCGGGCTGGTTTCTGTAGTGGTGTCACCGCCGGTGTTACGGGTCTCCTGGTTCTCACATTACGCACCACGGACTCCACCACTCCGCATTAGCGAGGCCCAATTAAACCAAGCAGTTGATTAAACAAGCCAATCAGGGTAATTAGTTTAATCAGATTCCCTTGGTAGCCAGCACTGAACTGCTTGTAAAAGGCAGTTGAAGAATGAAGTGCACCTACTTAAGCTCCTATTTTATTTTATTTTTTTATGCCTGAGGTAATTAGAATTACCCATGGCGAGCTGAAAATCCAAAGGCCCAAACGAGGAGCAGGGAGGACGATTAATGAAGGCGGTGATGTGTGAAGCAAACAGAAAGGAAGACAGGATGTGTGGTAAACAAATGGAGAGGAGGCAGCCCTCTGGAAAGGGGCACAATGCGCAGCCTCTCCGCCCCGCTCAATGGCTCTGTCTGAAGTGGCCGGAGACGCCAGGGCTTTCGGGGGAGAGAGGGGCATGTTCCTCCTCTCTCCGTTGCCACCTCTGCTGTCAAGCCTTGCATGGGAAGACTGGGAGAAATCGGAGGATTTTTACAGCTGGTTTCTGCTGGTGGTCATCCCACGCTATCCCACGTCTGCTTCCTTTGCATCCTTTTTGGTGCAGAACCTGAGCGCTGCTCTGAGACAGGGGCCAGCCCCGTGGGTTGGATGGGTCAGGTCCCTGGACCTTCTCCTCCTCCCGGGAAGGCTGGGCAGAGGGATGGGACATCCAGCCACTCTACACTATGGGTACACATTTCCAAGGCTGCCTTTCTGCTTTGACAAGCGCTACACCTCTCATTTCGGCTTGCTAATTTTACCTACCTGTCAGATGATGCAATTATACAGAAAAAGCTGAAGCTGAACATCTTTCAGTGTCTTTTACCTCACTAAACAAAGCCCAGGTTTTTGACTTTGTGTCCCTGCTTGGGATAAAAGTAAATTTCATGGGCTCAGTTTGTCAGCTGACCAGAGTCACCAGGGAAAGGACTCAGGAGATGGAGGTTTTAGTTCTGCTTCTGCCGCAGACCCACTGTTTGCCGGCAGCTGAAGAGGGTGCATAGGAAGAGCAGAACTTCAGGATAACATGCAGGGATCTTACCCCAGAACATCCTCCCCTGCCCTAGCAGTCTGGGACTTGGGACTTTGGGAGCTTTTTATTTAATGGTGGTGTGTTCTTCTTGAAGAGTTCCTAGTGATTTTTTTCACCTTATCTAAATACTTTTTAAAATTGCTTTCTGCACTCACCGCTGCTGCAGCAAGGGGTTCCACAACTGAACCGCATATGGGGCAGAGGGCTGTTTCCTTTAGCTCATTCTGATCTGAGCAAACCTGAGAGGTTTCTTTGTGACCTCAGTCCTTGAAGAAAAGCCATTCTTTACCTCTGGCTATCCTTGTCCATATTTCTGCTATATCCTTTCTGAGGTGGACAGACCCAAAACACTTAACAGTATTCAAGAGGTGGGTGCTGTATGGATTTGTACAAATGAATGTCATAATGATGCTTTCTGTTGTTTTTCTGAATGGGACTATACTCTTGGCCTCAGTAATCTACTGTAGCAATGAGTTTCACAACTCAACTCAGCAGCGTGGATGTGCTGATCGTCTGTTACTACCCTCAGAATATCAGAGATGGAACAAGAAGTTCTTATACTGTTGTTCAAGGCTGTGGATTATAAGCAGTATGTTGCCATAAAGCATCCAATCCTGTCTACTCCATCTGTTTACGCTCAGGTCATTGCGTTGCAGTGTGCTGAATTAGCCACAGTTGTCCAGAATGAAAAAGAAAAGAAAGAATGTGACAATATACTCATTTTTCCCTCGGTCTGCAGAAATCCCTGGGACCATCAATCTTGAATTGCTAACACTCTTCTAAATGGATAGTTTTTTCGTTTAAAGCCCCATCCAATCTAATCTCACTCCACTTACAGCACCATACATTTATAAAGCTTTCCCACTATATTTAATGAGTGGCCAGAGCCTATCACCCCCAAAAGGTTATAGGGAAAGTTCCCTGAAATAGGTACTTTAGATTCTCCTAGCTCATTATTTCCTCACACAATAGTTTTCAGAACTATATCAAATACATTACCCAAAGATATTCTTGCAAAGCACTTACAGTAATTACTTATACCTAATACACTGCAGTGTAGCACTCAGAAGAGCTAATTTCCCCAGCAGCTCTTACCTATCAGCAGAGGAAAACAACCAGACTTTGCCAGGCTGACCGCTAGAGTCTGATAAAATTGAATAATTAAATGTTCTTGGCTTGTTTTACCATGGAAGTGTTTTGGGTTCATGCACTCTTAAAAACCTTTGTCCGCTTATGCCCTTCTGGTTATTGCAGGGAGAGAAGTGCTTGTAAAGGCTTCATCCAAGCCTTCCAAGAAGGAAACAAGACTTAGATGTGCCATAACCAGACAAATCTGTCTTGAACCTTATGCCTATCTGTCTCAGGCACATAAACTGTGTCTACACTTCTCACAAAGGACAGCAATCACTCCTTGACCCTGAGACCAAGCGGCATGGGCAGCCCACCAGGGTGGTTTTTATGGTATGGGACATAAATGGGATCGGCGGTGAATACACAGGGGAGTGGCAGGGAACCTTTAAAGGTGCAAAGCCTGCTGAGGTAGGTTTGCCGGACTGTGAAGAGCAAAGGGAGCCAAATCTGAGGCATCAGATCACTTCCTGGAGAGACCCATTCCCAGAACTATGCCTTGATTTGATTTCAGAGAGATCTGGCTGGAGCAGTCCAAACCAGACGGGGAGTGAGCTAACAACAAGGCAAGGCTTCACAGACATCTGTTTGTCAGTGTAGATGCACCCAGGCAAAATGCTCAAGGCATTGGATAGAATGTAGGTAACTTAGAAAGACATAAAAATGGGTCACAAGAGAAAGAAAAATGTTTTTCCACTGAAAGTGATTTACTCTAACCAGGTAGATCTCATCTCTGGATCTTTGGATCTATCCAAAGGTTGTTAATTTTTTTAATGAGCTGGGGAAATAGAGGGCACCAGTAACGCCATGAAAACAGATGACTTCATTAAGAGTTGGCTGAGTTAATGTTTTTTTTTTCCCCAGGAGGCCAATAGATTTCATTAGGAAGCAGGAAATGGCTCAGAGAGCAGCTACGAGCTTGTCATTCCAGGTGGAGGTGGAAAGGATCAAGAAGGAGTGGTGGAGTTGGGGACACAACCACAAAGACCACGGGACGTGGCTGGGAGTGAGGATGACAGGCGGTCACAGCTGACCGAGCTCAGACAGAGGCAGTGTCCCTACAGCCTCAGCCCCATCATTTGAATTGTTTAAGTGTGCAGCTCTTACAGGAGGGATGTCCTGGTAAAGCAGGTCCATGAGCAGGAACTCCTGTGGAGAGTTCTTGCAGACTCCCCTGTTACTAGACAGTTTAAGGTATTTTGCATGTATCTTTCAATATGTGGGTGGTATTTGAGTGAAGTTTTTTGGGCTGACCTTTTAAACTTCTCAGTGCTTACGTGTGTTTGGTGCTAGGGTTTTCCCTCTGGTGGTTATAGAAATGGTGTTCACAAAAACCCTGAAATTTGAATCCAAGTCCTAATTCCTCGAACTGTCTCAGTCTAGGTTTTGGTTCTGTGTTTGAAATAAATTTTAAGTCTCCCAGCGCTCCCTTTGAAAACACATGCAAAATCCTCCGTCCCTGGAACAATGACAAGGGACCAGGAACATCTGCACTGGAATGGCCATAGCAGGCGTGCCGTACAGTACCGTGTGTCAGCTTTACAAATTCCCATTAATCCCACCATCGTGCTGGGTTTTACCCATATGAAGACAACTGCCTATGCAGCAATGCTAGCAAGTCGCTCCTGACCTCGTCCTTGTAACCCACAATGCAGACGAGATATCTGTGATGCTGAGAGAATGAAATGCTTCAGTTTTACATGAAAAAAGGGTATTCAGGCTTCTAGGCCCAGGAGTACAAATTATTAATCGCTCCTCACAAGGAATCCGCAGATGGATGTTTAGCACTATTCACCGCGACATAACTGCAAATCAATTAGTTCATTTTGTCCTACCCTGAGGCTGTCTGGCAGACAATAGCAATGTCTTGTGCAAACGCTTTTATAAAGAAGACACAGGGGGAAGGAACCACAAAGGCCATTGGTTCTAACGAGCAATTAGGAAAGTGCGCAGGGCTCGCTTTCTTTTTTTTCCTTCTTCCCCCTTTCTTTCTTCAATTCATTCTGAGGCTCTAATTCTGAAAATGATGCTTTTCTTCCCGACTTCCTGTTTGTCAAATGAAGTGCTAATCAGCGGCTTACAGCTCTCTAGCCAGCAAGGGGAGGATGAGGTAAGAAGGAGTTGGGAAAAGTGGAGAGCCCGGGAACAATGTGGGGGAAACAATGCTCACTTATGCTCTTCAGGCCTTCTGGGCAATGGGAGCTGCATGCAACTCCCAGGAAAAATAACCTGCCCTAAACCATTTGGTCGTGATACCCAGAGGAAGGAAGCCCCTTGCTCCAGGGAAGGTGGTGAGTGCTACCCGAGTGAGTCTGGTCCCCCACCGATATGTCTGAAATGCGTTCCCTTGGTCCCTGTGCATGGGAGAAACCCAAATCCAGACTGGGATGACCTCCTCAGCCCTCTGGAGGGGATGGATCCCCTTCCAGCACTGACAGAGAGGCCAGGGGAAAGACACTCTTAACACAGACACCTTGTTACATGCCTAAAATTAGGAGTGATAAAGCTGGGCTTGGCCAAGATACCTCCACCTACAACTTTACTTGGGAAGAGCTCAATGAGAATGGCCCCAAGGTCTCTCCACTGAGGACAAGTCTTGCTCATGTGCTGCAAGCAGCTCCCGCCTCTCTAGTAAAGACGGATACAGAGCAGATACAGTACCACACTGCAGATTTGCTTTTAAACTTTCGTAAGACTATCAGACCCATCAGTGAATTAAAGGTAGAATTTCTGCTGGAGAGAAGAGCCACCTGAATTATATGTCCTTCCCAGGAGAGCAGCTTTTAGGATTCCCTTCCCTTTGCCTTTAAGGCCCCTCCCTGTCATAGTGCTTGCAAAGTGCTCCCAACAGCAGACAACAATGCCTCTGGGGACAAACCTCCTTGATTTCCCATGCCCTTGTTTCTCTGCTCTTTTACATTTCATCTGCCTATGTGGTGAATTTCAGGGACTATGAGGGTCAGTGGCAGCTTGTAGAACCTAATAAATTGGGACTGAACCTTGATTGGGACATTCAGGTGTCATTGCAATATGAATCTCTTGAATAATGGTTAGGCATTACGGATATACTCTGGGTGCCTCGAGACTGGCTGGGATGAGGAACCCTCTCAGTGCATCCCTAGGGCATCCCTAGGCACATTCTCACCTCTGAGTATTGCAATGTGCTAAACTGGGGCCTAAAGGACTACAAACTTCTTGGCAGTCCTCTTTGCTCTGCTTAGACTAGGGATTGCCGATGCCTGCAATCAGATATCCACAAGTACTGCACGATATAAAATCTGCGTATTTACTTGTGTGTTGCCAATCATGTTTTTCTTCTTGCTTTCCATAAGCATTTATTTGGGTGATGATTGGTATTTTCTGTACACAAGCAGTTAAAACCATGCAAACAGTATTTGCATGAAGTTTGAGCAATATATGCAGCCATCTGGCAAGTCTATTCCAGACCAATCCCCACTGGCATCACCTTGCTCTGAAGGTATACGTGCTCTCCATGTGGTTGTCTAGTTAGTAGGGCTGGTTATTTGAGTTGTGGTTTCTGGACAGGTTTCTAAGTACTACCTTTGCTTTTTCTTTTTTTGCTTGCTACTGCTTGAACTTTGCTGCTTGTCAAGTGACTGCCTGGTGGCTTGTAGGAAATTTGTAGGAATCTTCAATGTCACTCTTCTTGTAGAAATGCCTCCTCCGCAAAATCTGCTCTCACTCATCAGTAAAAAGGAAGGTACCAAACTGTGCATTGATAAATCCAGGGCTTCACCTGGCTGAAACAGATGAAATAGGTGGAATTTACTCTTTTCATGGATACCCTGTCAGGCTCTAAGACTGTTTATTATTATTATTATTATTATTATT
>NW_009631652.1:857-5152 GCF_000690535.1 Cariama cristata | reverse complement strand
CATAAAGTAGAAAGTTTCTGGGTCTCTTTCGACCCCTGAGAAACTTCATCCCACAGTGCCTGCCCTACTCGATCCCACACATTTGTGTTGAAAGCAGCGCTAAACGTGAGGATAAAACCCCGTCCCCTAGCCCAAAGTAACAGGGCTTCCAGGGCGGTCCTTTCATAACTCAGTCCTTAGTTAGAGAGAATGTGTTGGAAGAGCTTAACCACTGCCTCTTCATCCTTTGTGAGTGTGGACCTCATCTCCTCCCCAGCCGTCTGCTGGATCAGAGCAGGTTTTCCCGGATTCTTCAGGTTTTTCCCGGATTTCCGCACAGTACCACTAGTGGTTTTTTTCCCAAGTGCCGGGGCAGCACTCACCTTCGCCCGAATTCCGCCCCCTTGATCCGCTGGCTCTCCATCAGATTTTCGTCCAGCCTGTCTCCTGCTGCAGCTAACACCGATCCGAGGGTCCCTTGTTCGGGCGCCATTTGACGCGGAATTCACGGACTCTTCGCACCACCAATATGATCAGAAGAAAGACAACTTTATTAGCAAGCAGTAGCCCTTAATATACAGATTGCATTTTCTAAACACGCGATAGCTCAGTCTATGATTGGTGCCACGCATTGTCCACGCGCTCATCGGCTATACATGATTTGCTAAGCGTTACTGTCCACGCGGCTCAACTCCCCCCAACAACTCCTCCTCTAGATTCTGCTCCCATGGCCTTGCTTCTCAAGCTTGTCTATCTCCTGCCCCACAAGCTTACCTCCCTACATAACTCTCTCTGCGCTTTCCCACATTTTGTCGCATTCTTAAAATACCCTCCAGCTTGTTGCTAACATAAAATGATTCTACATACATTCAGATGGTCACATAGTCCACCTTCAGCGTGTCTGGCTTGCTAACAATATGTCCCTTATCTTCCAGATATCCCACACCCTGGACGTTTCCATTTTTAGATCTAAGCTCTTCCAGGAGTGGCAGATCGCACGGTTGAAGATATCTGCCTCTACAAGAACAGGAGAGCTGTAGCCTAGCAATAGCTTTCCTCCCTGGCATCACTTGTTTGGAAGCAATCCCTGGACGTTTCTATTTCTAGATCTGAGCTCTTCCACAAATGGCATATCGCACGGTTGAGGTTATCTGCCTCTCAAACCTCAGGAGCCCCAGTTCTGCTGTGGCTTTGGAAAGGCTGCCCGGAGAAGCTCCAGCCTAGCAATAGCTTTCCTCCCTGGCATCATTGGTTTGGGAGCAATCCCTGGACGTTTTCATTTTTAGATCTGAGCTCTTCCAGGAATGGGAGATCGCAGAGTTCAGGCTATCTGCCTCTCAAAGCACAGGAGTCTCAGTGTTGTTGTGGCTGTGGAAGGGCTACCCAGAGAAGCTCTAGCCTAGCAATAGCTTTTCTCTCTGGCATCATTGGATTGGGAGCTATCCGCAAAGGTTTCCAATTGCAGAGCTGGGCTATGGCAGGAATAGGAAATCGATGGGAGAGGTTTTCTATAATTCCAAGCTCTAGAGTCCCAGTGTTCTTGTGACTGTGGAAGGGCTGTGGAGAGACACTCTAGCCTAGCAATAGCTTTCATCCGTGGCATAATTTGTTTGCTAGCAATCCCTGGACATTTCCATTTTCGGCCTAGGCTATGGCATGAATCGGAGATCGCATTGGATAGTTTATCTGTGTTACCAAGCAGCAGAGTCCCAGTGTTGTTGTGGCTGTGGAAGGTCAGCCCAGAGAAGCACCAGCCTAGCAAAAGCTTTCCTCCCTGGCACCATTGGTTTGGGAGCAATCCGTGAAGGTTTCCAATTGCAGAGCTGGGCTCTGGCAGAGAGGGAGATCGCATCGGAGAGGTTAACTGCCTTCTCACGCGCTAGAGTCCCAGTGTTGTGGCTGTGGAAAGTCAGCCCCGAGAAGCACCAGCCTAGCAAAAGCTTTCCTCCCTGGCATCATTGGTTTAGGAGCAATCCGTGAAGGTTTCCAATTGCAGAGCTGGGCTCTGGCAGGACAGGGAGATCGCATGGGAGAGGTTATCTGTTTTCCCACGCACTAGAGTCCCAGTGTTCTTGTGGCTGTGGAAGGGATGCGGAGAGACGCTCTAGCCTAGCAATACCTTTCCTCCTTGCCATCACTACTTTGTGAGCAATCTCTGGACGCTTTCATTTTTGGACTATCTGGCAGGAATGGCAGATCGCATGGGATGGGTTATTTGCTTTTGCAAGCGCTGAAGTCCTCGTGTTGTTTCTGCGGTACGGCAGCCCGGATATTCTCCAAACTAGCAATAGCTTTCCTCCCTGGCATCGCTGGTTTGGGAGCAATCCCTGGACATTTCTATTTTTAGATCTGAGGTCTTCCAGGAATGGCAGATCGCATGGTTGAGGTTATCTGCCCCTCCAAGCACAGGAGTCTTAGTGGTGGTGTGACTGTGGAAGGGCTGCCCAGAGAAGTTCCAACCTAGCAATAGCTTTCCTCCCTGGCATCATTAGTTTGGAAGCAATCCCTGGACGTTTCGATTTTCGTCCTCGGCTCTTACTGGAAAGACATCACACGGGTGAGGCTATCTGCCTCTCAAAACACAGGAGTCCCACTGTTTTTGTTGCTGTGGAAGGGTTGCCCAGAGAAACTCTAGCCTAGCAATAGCTTTCCGCCCTGGCATCATTGGTTTGCAAGCAATCCCTGGACGTTTCCATTTTCAGAGCTGTGCACTGGCACGACTGGCAGATTGCATGGGAGATGTTATTTGCGTTCCCAAGCACTAGAGTCGCAGTGTTGTTGTGGCTGTGGAAGGGCTACCCAGAGAAGCTCTAGCCTAGCAATAGCTTTCCTCCGTGGCATCATTGGTTTGTAAGCAATCCCTGGACATTTCCATTTTCAGAACAGTTATCTGGCAGGAATGGCAGATCGCATGGGATGGGTTATTTGCTTTTGCAAGCGCTGAAGTCCTCGTGTTGTTTCTGCGGTACGGCAGCCCGGATATTCTCCAAACTAGCAATAGCTTTCCTCCCTGGCATCATTGCTTTCAGAGCAATCCCTGGACCCCTATAGAGAGCCTATAGTTAAGGGGGCACCCCTAGAGACATCCCTAGGGACAGCAGGGACCCCTATAGAGAAGATATGGATAGGGGGACACCCCTAGACATACCCCTAGAGACAGCAGGGACCCCTATAGAGAGCCTATACATGGGGGGGGACCTCTGGAGACACCCCAAGTACTGCATGGACCCCTATAGAGAGCCTATAGATTGGGGAGAACCATTAGAGACAACCCTTGGAACACCAGGGACCCTTATAGAGAGCCTATTGATGAGGGGGACACCCTTAGAGACACCCCTAGGGACAGCAGAGACCCCTATGGAGAGCCTATAGATGGGGGGGAGCCCTTAGAGACACCCCTGGAGACGACAGGGACCCCTGCTGAGAGCCTGTATATGGTGGCAGTACCCCTAGAGACATCCCTAGGGACAGCAGGGACCCCTATAGAGAGCCTATAGATGGGGGGGCAACCCTTAGAGACAACTCTAGAGACAGTAGTGACCCCTATAGAGAGCCTATCAATGGGAGGACCCTTAGAGAGGTCATTACGGACAACAGGGACCCCTATAGATAGCCTATAGATGGAGGGGGACCCTTACAGAGACCTCTAGGGACAGCAGAGACCCCTATAGAGAGACCACAGAGGGGGCGGACCCTTAGAGAGACCACGAGGGACAGCAGTGACTTCTATAGACAGCCTATAGAGGGGGTGGGACCCCTAAACACACCCCTAGAGACAGCAGGGATTCCTAAGTGAGTCTATAGATGGAGGGGGGACCCTTAGAGAGACATCTAGGGACAGCAGGGATGCCTATAGAGAGACTATAGATGGGGTGGACACTTTAGAGACACCCCTACAGACAGCAGGAACTCCTATAGAGAGCCTATAGATGGGGGGGGGACCCTAGAGACACCCCTAGGGACAACAAGGACCCCTATAGATAGCCTATAGATAGGGGGGGACCTTAGAGACACCCCTCGAGACAGCAGGGACCCCTATAGAGAACCTATCGATGGGGGGGACCCCTAGAGAAACCTCTACGGACAGCAAGGACCGCTATAGATAGCCTATACATGGGGGGGACACCATAGAGACATCCCTAGGGACAGCAGGGACCCCTATAGAGAGTCTATCGATGGGGGGAGGGAACTTAGAGACACCCCTAGAGGGAGCAGCGACCCGTACAGAGAGTCTCCAGATGGTGCAGACCCTTAGAGACACCCCTAAGGACAGCAGGGACCCCTATAGAGAGCCTATAGATGGGGGCGGGACCCCT
>NW_009631652.1:0-757 GCF_000690535.1 Cariama cristata | reverse complement strand
CTTAAAGTGTGTGGGGCGCCTTAGAGACACCCCTACGGACAGCAGGGACCCCTATAGAGAGCCCATAGATGGCGGGCGGGCCCTTAGAGACACCCCTGGAGACAGCAGGGACCCCAGTAGAGAGCCTATATATGGTGGCGGTACCCCTAGGGACATCCCTAGGGACAGCAGGGACCCCTATAGAGAGCCTGTAGATGGGGAGGGACGCCTAGAAACACAGCTAGGGACAGCAGAGAGGGGGACCCGTAGAGACACCTCTAGAGACAGCAGGGACCCGTGTAGAGAGCCTATAGATGGGGGCAGGACCACTAGACACATCCCTAGGGACAGCAGGGACCCCTATAGAGAGCCTGTAGATGGGGAGGGACGCCTAGAAACACAGCTAGGGACAGCAGAGAGGGGGACCCGTAGAGACACCTCTAGAGACAGCAGGGACCCGTGTAGAGAGCCTATAGATGGGGGCAGGACCACTAGACACATCCCTAGGGACAGCAGGGACCCCTATAGAGATCTTATACACGGGAGTGGTACCCCTTAAGGAACCACTAGGGAGAGTAGGGACCCCTATAGAAAGACTAAAGATGGGGAGGACACCCTAGAGACACCCTTAAAGACAGCAGGGACCTCTATAGAGAGCCTATCAATGGGAAGGGAACTTAGAGACACCCCTAGACGGAGCAGCGACCTGTACAGAGAGTCTATAGATGGGGCGGACCCTTAGAGACACCCCTAGGGACAGCAGGGACCCCTATCAAGA